>NC_073302.1:124704021-124924021 GCF_027595985.1 Sorex araneus | reverse complement strand
ATGACAGAAAGGCAATGCCATTTTCTACCTGTTTGGAGCGAATTTGATACTAACACTTAGATGCAAAATAAGCCTCCCAATTGAATCTATGTAAGGCAGAGCTGGTAACTAAGACACTTACTGCTAAGTGTCTCTGGTTGCCAAAAATCAAGTAACTTATAGAAGGTTACAAAGTGTGGGGTTGAAATGAAATTCTCAGCAACATTCCCTGAGAATGGGGGTTTACGTAACAGATTGAAAAGTTCTTAATTTCTATCTTTATTAAGAAAAGTGGAAGATGATTTAGCAACCACCATCCTCCCACTTGGAGAGAAAACCTCCCAAGTGATCTTCTCACTCACACATCTTGCCATTACAAACGCCTCCATGTTCTGCCTGGTAGGGACTTCTTAAGCCTCCACCCGGCGAGGCCCTCCTCAGCATTTTCTTCCTAGGAGTTGTGAATGAAGAGCTGAGCAGGGGATTTTGCTGAATGAAAGAGAGTTTGTGCATCTCAAGTCACACCCAGCCCTACCGCCCCCTCAGCAACGCCTTTCACTTAAAGTTGATGGCTTGTCTCTTCATCCTGTCAAACTTTCATCCTGTCAAAACTTTCACTCTGTGATAGGCAAATAGCAAGTTCTCAGCACTGGGAGACTCTAGCCATCCTGCAGCCCAATGTGCTTGGCACACAAAAGAACCCCAGTACTGACTTGCCCGAGTCAGCTTCGAGGGACAAACTTTGGCCCTTGCCACCCGGAGGACAAAAGCAGGCATGCAGAAACCCCTCCACGCAGCTCCTGGCCCTGGCCCGATCAGGCCAAGTATTCGTGGTGGGAGTGTGGAATTTCCCTGTCACATAAAACCACTGCGGGGTCAAGAGGCAGATACACTAATCAGGGAGCGGAACGGAATCTTTCACTGTCTTCTCCCTGGCATCCATGCTGGGGGAGGTAAAGCTGTCCTTCTGGCAGGTTTAAATGTCCAGGCAATGAAATTTTACTCTATTAGCAAATCTCCTTGCAGAGAGACAAAGCAATAAATAATAAACAAAAATGAACCAAACACCGACCCTGTGCAGGGCATGAAGATAAGGACCAGTGAAAAGGGAGCAGAGTGTCGCTTTTTCGGAGGACTGTTAAGTCCAGGCAGTTATGATTAACCAGACATGCAGCACAGAGGTGTCCTAGGTGGATGTTGCAGGTAACAGTCACCTTGCTTATAGCCATGATCTCCCTCCCTTAATAGAAACTTGATTTTGATCACTGTCAGGAGATTATGTATTTTCCCCAAAGTTTCTTCGAAGCTCTAAGATGAGAATCATAATTAGTCAAAACCAATGAAGTCTGCCTACACGTTACCTCGGAAATGTCTCTAAAATTCCAACTCGGGCCAAAGAAATAGAACAGTAGGTAAAGGTAAAGGGCTTGCCTTTCATGCAGCTGACTAACACTGCATATGGTTCCCCAAGCATTGCTAGGAGAGACCCCTAAGTACAGAGCCAGGAACAGACCCTGAGCACTGGGTATGGTCCCCAAACACACAAACCAAAATATTCCAATGACTAGGACCAATCATAGCAACTGGAACCTTGTTTTTTTTTGTTTGTTTGTTTGTTTTTTGTTTTCCTCTTTTGGGCCACACCCAGCAATGCTCAGGGGTTACTCCTGGCTTTGCAATCAGGATTTACTCCTGGCGGTTCTCAGGGGACCATATGGGATGTTGGGAATCAAACCCGGGTTGGCTGCATGCAAAGCAAACACCCTACCCACTGGTGCTATCGCTCCAGCCCTTGGAATCTTGTTTTGAAATACACTTTTTAAAGTCCTACTCCTGACCTAAATCAGAAAATGGTGTGGAGATGGGTTGATCCAGCAGTCTGTGATTTGGGGTTTAATCAGAACTTTGGGTATCTCTGAGATACAGATATATAAAAACTAAAGTTTATAATACTGAGACAACAAATGCACAAAACTTCAGAGAGACAAAGCAATAAATAATAAACAAAATGAACAAAACTTCATTAACAGTCAGGGCATCTCAGTAAAATTGGGAGAGGAAACTACAGCTTCAAAACCACTGGTTTCAGCATAATCTGATTCTGATGTTTTTTGTTAGATGCAGCCCAAAGCATCTTGCTCTAAGATTCATAATTGATATAGAAACCCAAAGAAAGATACAGGGCCACCTCAGCTGACTACACTTTGGATAGATGAAGCAGAAGAGAAAGTAAGTACATGCACATTTTTCATACAGAAGCTTTACTGAACAATCAAGAAGGGTTGGAAGTAAGGAAGGGAGTGGGAACCAATCCATCTTAAGCCTGAAGGAATTTCAAGAGTCAGTATTAAATCTAGAAAGATAGGTTAAAGCCATAATCCCCAGGGCAGACTCCTGAATGAGTGGGTCAAGAGATTACATTTTCCCCTGCAGACAACAGGAAGCCACTGCAGATGTTAAAGAGAACAGATTTTGTTGTTGTTAGTTGGGATAACGTTGATTTTAAAAATTATAAATCCTTATACACTTTCCTGTTACACCCACCACCAAAATGTCAATACCCACCACATCCACCACCAAAAGGTCCATCAAACTCTTTCAGACCCCAGGTCTCCACTCCTGCTTTGTTTCTTTATGTTCCATATCAGAGCGAGAGCATCCAGTATTTGGAAAGAAAAGAATTTTAAGGGATAAAAAGCAAAAGCAGGGGTTGGAGTGATAGCACAGCAGGTAGGGCGTTTGCCTTGCACGCAGCCAACCCGGGTTCGATTCCCAACATCCCATATGGTCCCCTGAGCACCACCAGGAGGAATTCCTGAGTGCAGAGCCAGGAGTAACCCCTGGGCATCGCCGGGTGTGACCCAAAAAGCTAAAAACAAAAACAAAAATAAAAACAAAAGCAAAAGCAATAGCGTAAGGTGATTAAACAGATGTGGTAAACTGTATAGACTGAAAGGAAAGAGTAGCAGGCACAGGATTGTCAGTGTGGAAACCATCTCCACAGTAGCCAGTTTCTAATTTTTCCTCTCAGCATATGAACTCTTCCCACTGATGCCAAGGAATAAGATACAACATTGAGAAGACTATTGACCTACCATAATTTATCTCTACCTATCTGAATGTAAAACTGGAAAGCTCTCAATCACCTCACTGTCCTACACATAAGACATGTGAAGAGTAATGACTTTCCTTCATAAACATAGACTTCACTTGGCAGACTGCAGAAGTTACCGGCAAAGCACATCCCCTCCTCTTTTCCCATGGTGATGAGGATGATGTTAGCCAGCCCGTAAAAAGGAGGCGGGAAGCTGAGTCATAGGATGGCATAGGGTAAACATGACTGCAATGTACGTTGCTTTCCAAGCAGGATCAGAAATTCTAGCCCCAACTGTGTGGAATTGTCTTCCACGGTTTCTGATGTTTGTGCTGGTACCCTTGCAAACTGATTGAAGCACAACATACCACAAAATGACTGTCACACCTTGTTCAAAGGACTGATATAACACCCATTGTAGCCATGGTAGCTCCACTCAGATATCACTGGATAGAGAGGTGCATGGTTTTCACCCTCAAGAATAACCTGAATGTCCATAAACTCAATGTACCAAGGAAGTTCCAATGTTGAAAGTGAACTTTAAGGTATCAAAATTTAAAAATAAAGTAAAATACCAAATACCATAATTTAAATAGGCATTATTCTATTTCAAATAAAGATCTACAGAGAGTGGTGCCAAGCAGAGGCAGGAATAAGCCCTGAGCATGGCCCCTAGCCTAATAACAATACTTTAAAATTTTTAATAAAATATTACTTAAAACCACTTTATTTTTTAAAATACTTTATTTTTTGTTTTTATTTTATTTAGTTTTTGGTGCTCAGTTGCTACACCCAACTCTGAGCTTGGAGATGACTCCTGGCAGTGTTCAGTGCACCATGAAGAACAGAGGATCAAGCCTAGATCTTCCACATACAGAGCACATGCTCAGCCCTTTGAACTATCTTTCCACACTCTGATGCCACTTTAGATCAAAATAACACTCGAAGTGAAAAAAAGAAGTTAAGTTCTACTCTTTAAAAGAAGTTTGAAAACAATAGAATACAATATCCAGTACACTAATACTATTGATGAGAAAACTGAGACATAAGACAACTCTGACTTCTTTTGGTCCTAGTTCTTTTTCTCTCATATGATAAAAAAAAAAGGAAAAAAAAAGAATCCATGTTTACTGTGTGATTATGTAAACTGAGTGTTCCTGATCTTGTGTGGTTTAAATCAGGAGAAAAAGCCTTCCTCACTGCAGAAATTTGCCCCAGAAAAGAACTTAGGACTTGACAAGAAAGGAAAGACGGATATGGATACAACAGTGCAAAGGGGGACCAAAGAGATAGTATAATGAGTAGGGTGTTTCTTTTGCACACTGCCAACCTGAATTCAATCCCAGGAACCAAATAACTTCCCCCTGAGCCCACCCGGACTCATCACTGGACCCAGAACCAAGAGTAAACCCTGAGCACAGCCAGGTGTGGCCCCCAAAGTAAAATAAAACAATAGTGCAGTGGAGATGAATATCCTAAAGGACCTGGACTACTGATGTGCTTCTGCTTGAACATCAAGTGAGAACAGTAAGAGTTGGCAAATATTAGGAGTGTAAAGGGGGACAGGAAGAAGAAAGGGAGGGAAAACATCTGATACAGCTATCCAGAAAACAAAGATTTGTCCCATCATTGATATAATGCTTATCGACGGTACCTTTGAAAATTATTTAAGATGACTGTTTATTTCACTTATGGTGCAAAGATGCTAAGTATCCCACTTTTCCTTGGACCCGCTCTTCCACTTTGGATCCACATGCAAATTTTACTGTTGGCCAATTCTGACCAAGGTCAAACCTCTAAAAGACCTATCATGCTAGACCAGAATAAATGGTTCCTTTTTTCAAACTGTCTTTTCAGTGTGACAAGTGGAAGCATAGCATCAGGAAAGCAGAGTTTTCTAAAACAAGATAAAAGACAAACCAAAAATAGTTTGCTGCAGAATGCGAAGAAATGAAAGTACGACCAAGATTGTGTCAAGTCCAAGAGAAAGAGGGCAGCAACTGGATCCAATTAGCTTTCACACAAAAGCCCCAGCCCCCTTCTGCTTTCTAAACTGATAAGCATTACCAGTGTCAGAGAGATTATTTAATCTTCTAAAGTCTCACTATTTGGCATTGTTCAAATTTGGTTCCTTAATACTGGAAGCTCCAGGCCTCCCCATTCACTGCTTTGAAAATCTAAAACATATGACAGGGAAATTCTAGTGAACTCAACAAGAAATCTCGCTTATTCAAGATTACCACTCAAATCAAATGCCCAATCTGTGGGGAGTGGAGTGCCTTGTGTTCAAAGCCCATGCAATTTAGATACTGTTTACCCAAGCAACTTGCCGGCATGGCAGGATAGGCACAAAAAATGTTGACACTCACTCCTTCTGTAACTGTACACTGCCTTCCCTCCCAACCTGGAACTGGCTATGGATATTCAATAGGGCCACAAGGCCCGAGAAAGTTCTGAAATAACCCTGCCTGCTGAGAGTATGCAGAGTTACACTTTTTGGACCATTGCATGGAGCCATGGAAACTCAAGAATACTAATTAGGTCACTCACAAAAGGCAGATGTCCTCAAATTATTCAGCCATATCCAAAAGCAATTTTGCTTTTCTCAACTTTTGCTCTTTGGATGATATTCTTTATCATTCATATCTGCCCCTAAAAGGAGTATACTGCTTGAATACCAGCTCCAGATCGAGCACAATTGTCTGATTTTTTTTTCTGTGTCTTCTTGAGCTGTCTTAAGAGTACCTCATTTTATTGAACTTCACTTTATTGTTCATCATAAATATTGTATTTATTTTTTACAAGAGCTCTATGACTAAAACAATTTACTGGCTGGAAGTTATTATTTTTAACAATAATGTATTATTAACCGACGTATGTATATACATATATACATAATTAAGAGCGCCAATAACATTGTCTTAAAATTATATCTGTCACTGTCACTGTCACTGTCATCCCGTTGCTCATCGATTTGCTCGAGCGGGTACCAGTAACGTCTCCATTGTGAGACTTGTTGTTACTGCTTTTGGCATATCGAATATGCCATGGGTAGCTTGCCAGGCTCTGCCATGCAGGCGAGATACTTTTGGTAGCCAAGGTCTCTGAGACGGGAGGAGGAATCGAACCTGGGTTGACTGAGTGCTAGGCGAATGCCCTACCCTCTGCTCTATACATACATATATAAAACTTTTAAGGCAATGCTATTGCATTCTTAATAGACGAATGTATAGTATAAACATAATGTGGCTTTTCCATGCACTGGGAAACTAAATCACATGACTCTCTTTGTTGTGGTATTTGCTTTGTTGCATTGGTCTAAAACCAAACCTGTCATATCTTCCAGGGGTGCTTGTGTCTCTCAAAGATTAACATCCTGCAGGGACAAATTATTGTGGAATTTTGCATTAATGAAAGTCAGAGTTGTCCCTGGTTAAGAATGGGTTTATTGGGCAAGAGTTTATTACCTCTTCTTCCATGAACAAGGAAACTTAGGACTTTAGATATACACAAAATAAATTACCTTTCAGTTTAGGTAAATCTGACACTAAATTTTACATTAAAAAGTCTACATCAGGTCACATGTCACTCCATCTGATTTCAGTTATGAAGATATTTCAAAAAGTATCCTGGCAGTAACCACACTCTAGGACTGAAAGAGGACACTGAGGAAGACCATATCAATTCCTAATTTAACCAGCTCAATCAGCACTGAGCTTGTTCTTCACTAGTTCAGAGCAGCCTCCTTCTAACAACTGTACCCCACCCCCACCACCTTAGAAGCCAATGAATCTTGCTGTGCACATTGTTGAAAGGAAGTGAGAAACCAAAGACATCAGAATTCAATATAGATCCTTATGAGTTCTAGAGAGGAGTCTGGGTCCCTAGTGTCTGCCGGGTTATTTAAATTAATCAGCTTCCTGGAAGTAGCAGGTGACCAACTCCATTAAGCTAGTCAACGTTTTATTGTCATCTTTGACTGATGAGCTATTCATGGAGCTCTTCTTCTCTTTGAGATTCCAGTCACTTAGACCCTTATTATGCATCGTGTATGCAGCCCACATGAAGATAACATGACTTGATTCTCCTTGATGGAGCAGGATAATGCCTACTGAAATTGATTACATTGGTGATCCGGCTCTAAGTGAGAGTTGAGCTTAGGATATTGATTTCAGTTTGCAAAGTGTTTCCTTAATCACTTGATGAACTACTCTTTGAGATATTTAAGCAGGCTTTCTGCTTCTCAGCTAAACATTAGAACCAAATCCCAAGTCCATTTCTAAGACAATTAGGGACAGAGATAGTTGTGGTCAGTAGTCCACAAGCTACAGATTCCCAGTCCCCAAAAACGCTTCAAGATGCTGAGGAGCTATTCTGTTATTGGTGGAAGTAAACGAGGCCATGAGAAAAGAGCAAAGATCCTACTGGGCAAACAGCCCCCATCCACAACAGATGAGACATGTCTTTCCAAAACACTCAGGGGCATCCCGCCTGTAATACAGTGTTCGATAGTAAACAACTGCGCCATCAACAAAGAATGAGGGCAGCTCCAGGCAGAGGGAGACGCTCAGTAAAGGAGATACCCAGGAAGCCCAAGCCCACTGCGGTTCTCCGCTGTCCGCATCCAGAAATCTGATATTTCAGATTTGTTGGCTTGTTGACTGATTCCTGCAGATTATCAGGAGAGCAGCCCCAGAACAGCAGATGGCTCTGGGGTCACAAACCTCTGGGCAAGTCACGCCCAACTGACCCAGAAACAGCATTATGGCGCCCAATTGCCTCTGGGTTTCGTGAGTCCTCGTCACTGATAAAACCTGAACCTCCATGTCACGAACAAGTTTCACTTGGGCTTTCAGCAGCACCAAGGCTTGTTACTTATTAAACATCTCCACAGAGCAGAGAATGGCCTTGAATTCCCAGAACTTGTGGTGGTGGTGAGAGAAGAAAATGAGAATGTGTGTGTGTGTGTGTGTGTGTGTGTGTGTGTGTTATACACAGATGATGCCTGTGTGTACATATTTTATGTATCTGTGGCAGTAAAATAGCTTAATTGTAGTAGTACAAGCTCCACAGTGAGAAACCCTGACTCTGCATTCTGACATTGCCCTTAGTAGCTGGGTGACTTAGAGCAAGCTATGCCCCTTGCGGAAAAATTCAGCTCACCCTGTGTAAAGTGAGGGTTGACAATGGCAATGCCTGTCTCCTGGCTACTGTGAACACTGGAGAAGTGGGTGAGAAGGTGCCCATGAAGCTGTGGAGTAGTGCCTGGTCACAACAAGGTCTCAGTGACCACATTTACATCCTCTTTTTCCACATTTCTCAGACTCTACAATACCCCTAAGTCTCTGTCCTCTAATTTCCAGTTCTCTGAAAAAGTCTTTTTACCTACAACAACAGGTTCTTTATTGCCAAAATCTCTGAAAACTTAAAAAATACTTAAAGGAACCCAACATACAAAAAATAATGAGCTTAGGGCCGGAGTGATAGCATAACGGGTAAGGCATTTGCCTTGCACATGGCCAACCCAGATTCGAATCCTGGCATTCCATATGGTCCCCTGAGCATTGCTAGGAGTAATTCCTGAGTGCAGAGCCAGGAGTAATTCCAGAACATCGCTGGGTGTGCCCCAAAAAGCCAAAAAATAATGTGGTCTTACAGAATGACTGCACTCATTTGTGGAATATAAAATAACAATATGAGACAAACAACAAGGACAGAAGAGACAGGGCCAGAAAGATTGCTCCACAATGGGAAGCCTGCCTCATGAGCTGGGGGAAAAGGAGGCTGGGAGAGAAAAGGGATCCCTAAGTCAATGATGGTTGAAGGGATGGGAGATGTGTACTGAAAGTAGGTACATGACCAAACATGATGGCCTCTTGGTATCTGTATTGCAAGCCATAATGCCCAAAAGTAGAGAGTAAGAAGAAATTGTCTGCCATAAAGGTAGGGGATGTGGTCAGGTGAGGGTGGTGGGAGGGACACTGGGAACACTGGTGTAGGGATGGGTGCTCTATCATTTTATGACTGAAAATTATGAAACCTTTGTAACTGTATCTCACAGTGATTTAATTAAAAAAAAGTAGTGAGCTTGACACATCAGTTAGGTGCCTTAAAAATGATTAAAAGTTTTTATTGAAACATTGGTAAGTAGAGTTGTATAGAGTTTGAGTCACCAAGACCACTTTTTCCATTACTGAAGCAATTCCTGAAATGTGATTATTCCTATAGAATTTTCCAAAAAGGAGAAGAATGATATTCAAAAATTTTAAGTCATTCCCTTAATCAGATATCCAAACTGTGAGAGACTGGTGAGTTGTGTGTGTGTGTTTGTCTGTGTGTGTCTGTGTGTCTGTGTGTGTTTTGAGGAATGAAAATAAAACTGGAAGCTCTCAGAGAAAATGTAGAAACTGTGTCAACAAGTCTTAGTACTCTTCTGCCTAATTCCTACTCTGTCTTGTGAATGTAATGCAAACATTTTCTCTTTGAAGATGCTATTGTAAAGTACTAGCTTTTTCAGAGTTCTTAGCCTTTAGGACTAGTTTGGAGACCAATTAGGCATAAAGGAGAATCAACAAACCCCTGTGGGGAGAAAAGAACATTCATACCACTCCCCTTGATCCCCCAAAGCAATATATAGGAATATTATACCTATGAAAACAGACCTTCATGTACACCACACAAATATATCATGCCCCCTCAATTTGGCAGGCATCCAACTGGTCCCAGCTGCAGTTTCAAGTAAAATCTCTTAGCAGCTACTTGCGGTGGCCATGAAATATGATCCAATGGGAGTCATATTCCTCATACCTGCTCAACTTTGAAATCCAAATCCTGGAGAAACCAATGAGTTTATCCCCAGCTGCCTAACCAAAAGCAAGTGATTGCAGAACAGCAGGGTTTTCTGTGTTGGCATATAGTTTGAAGCTGGTGTCAACCAAAGTTAAAGTTGGGACTCTGAGAATATGTGTTTCATGGGAAGGTAATGAGGGAACTTGAACCACACGACAACCCTGCTTAGATTGGCAGAGATAGTCTACAAAAGAAGACAAGCAGGCATCTGCCAAGTCCTCAGAGTCCTAAAATGAATAGGGGCATTCATAAAAATCATCCCAACATAAAGACAGTGTGAATTTTCACAAATCTATAATTGTTTGTTGAATGCCTTCCCCATTGAGACATAGTATTATAGTATTTAAATTCTATTCTAAGCACATTAGTCATTAAAGAGTACCTAAGGATGGAGTTTTTTTGAGCTACCAGATGTAGTGAGGAGAAACCAGGGGAGAACTCAAGGGAAAATGTATGGAAAACCTTCGGTCTTCTAGAGTTTATAGTTGACACACTGAGATTTTAAAATAACAGTACAGGGAAAAGGTGTAATTTAAAGAAAAGAGAAATCAGAACAAATTGAAATTTTTCTTCAGGATAGACTTAAACTGTGAGTGTTCATTAATTCATTCACCAAATAATCATATCCTTTGCATCTAGTGATAAGCTCTGAAAATTTGATGATGAACAAAACAAGAACTTATTATCCTGAAACTTCCCAAATAATAGAATTATTTGGTAATCAGACATTCATCAAACATCTTTCTAAATGGTGTCAGTTCCTGTATTTTCCACTTTGGTCTTTTTATGTTCTGTCCAACCAAGTGTCTGTTCCCCTTCTCCTGATGCCTTTGGGATGATCATTTTATCCATTGAGAATTTACCATGAGTCGAAATTATTACAAATTTTACTTGCATTATCTCATTGAATCCTTTAACTAATCTTATAATCACTCTATTATCCTCACCGTGAGTTTGAGGAATTGAACCCAGAGAGGCTGAAATTTTAGCCAGTACATAGGTTAGCAGAATTGAAATACAGGCTCTCAGCTTCCAAAGCCACCCATTCTGCAGGGTGTTCCTTGAAGATTCTACTGTATAGCAGAAGAACCTTAAAAAAGAAGTGTTTTGTTATTCGTTAGATAACAGATACTGATATGGAATATAGACAGAAAAGTAACAAATGGATTTAAGATTTTATCTTGTGAAGCTAACAAAATAGAAATTCAACTAAATGACAATCATGCCATATTTTCCCTTGGCCAACAAATAAATAACAAATGTTTTCCTCTCTCTCTCTCTCTCACTCTCTCTCTCTCTCTCCCTCCCTCCTTCCCTTTCTCTGTGCTGGAGAATAAATTCAGGACTTCACACATGCAAGACAAGTGCTCTACCACTTAATAACATCCCTAGTCACACTGTTTGTCTTTTTGAAGACCAAAATTGCAAAGAAATTCATTCTCTATTCAATCTTACATGTTGTTCTTTTCATTTACGCTTTAAAATACAAGTCCTTTATACACACACACACACACACACACACACACACACACCCTTCCTAAGTCTCATCAAGAAAACTGATCTAAAAAAAACAACTTTTGCTCTAAAATGCTGATTTTCAAGTACCCATTCTTTCCCTTTTCAATAAGCACTCAACTTGAAGGCCACCATCAATAGCATTTGGCAGGTGATTCATCTAGGAGCTTAAGAAGCCTCTTGTGAAATTGCTGCTCAACCCTATCCTCCCCAAGGTGACCCAGAAAAGGAGGGGAGAATGGCTACAGTGTCCTGACATTCTCCATGGCTGCTTTGAAGGAGCAGCTGGACCATAATAGAAGGTTACTCAGGGATACCTACAGGCTTGACAGGAGACCATATTTTAAACAGGGCGGGTACTAAATCCATCCAACTCCTGGAATGTTACTACTCTCTCAGGAACCTGAGAGAAGTTTCTGATGCTGACCTATAAATCTCCCCGGCCTAAAATTTCCCAAATTAGTTTCTGTGCCATGGGAACATAAAAATGATATGGCTTTCTTCTTTGACATGTCAGTTAATAAAGAGTGGGAGGTGGGCTCCGGATGGCGCCTGACAGGTTTCAGAAGAGTTTACTCATTAAAAATGGGAAGCACTTTAATTACCTGTTTGGTTTCTTGTTATATGTGTGTTATATGTTTAAAAAAGAAAAAGAAACAGGTCTTATGGACATTCAGGAAATTATGTCATCAATTATGCCTGTCAGGATGCTATGTGGCCTGAAGTAAATGAAAGTTTCTTAGGGATTATTTTTGTTTTTTATCTTAAAATACTCTCACAATACTGATTTTTTAATATTTACAGACTATAATAATTTTCTGATTAATAAAGATAACAGGCATTTTGATGCAGCCAAGCAATTGCAAATTCATGTACTTGGCTTTGGGGCTTTGTTAATTGATGACTTTCTTAACATGAAATTTGCTTTCCCAAAGTACGTGTTAGACTAATGCTAATGTTGCTTTGTGTTCCTAATATCCAGTAGCCATCAGGGAAGTTGGGGGGATGACACAGGAGTCTCAGTGGTCTGGGGAAAAAGGTGTGGGGTGAGATCACAGATCCTAGATAGTGTCTCCCATTTAATCCAAGAGACAAGGTTGCCATTTGCATTAGCACACTATCCTCTTGATGCAAAGACCCACTGAATTTTGGAATTATGGAGGACTGATATGATAACGCTTTAGCATCTTTGAATTAGTAGTCAGGAAGTGAATAATTCCCCTTGGCCAATACAGAGAAAACCATCCTGTCTCTGGGCCGCCAAAGTGTCCAAGATCCTAGCTCTCTTTTCACTCCTGTAGATTAAGAAGTTAAAGGGATAGCCTCTGTATCTTTGGAAAAGAAACTCTTTGATAAACTTGAAACAGGACATCCACCAAATGCATCCAACCCACAATTGATTTGTAGGGAATCCCCTACAAATCAGGGAAGAAATGTAGGTTCTTAAAACAATCTGAAAGAAAAGAATAATTACAGTGCAAATGGGATGATGGAGAAAACAATTCAATAATATTCTGTAAAGCTAACATAATCTTTCTAAAGACTTTGCAAGATTTTTACTTCTTCCATAGCTGAGTGGTGAGAGTCCATGGTCACTGCCAGTCTTACTGGAGGGCTCAGAAGGGCAAAGGACTCCTAAATATCTCCATATGTGTGGCTGTGTGTGAACAAAGAAGGTGCCCTCTAACATCATAAGGGCTTCAAAGAATGCACTGCAGGTGGGAGAATAAATTAATGCAAACTTCCTGGAAACCTACTTGGCATAATGTATGAAAATGTATAAAAATGTTCACACACTCTTCAGCAATCTTCTCCCCAGGAATCTACCTTAAGGAAATAATCAGAGATGGGAACACAGATTTATGTTCAAGAATATTTATCTCTACATTATCATAACAAAGAAGTTGGAAACAAACTAAGTATCAGCAATATGTGATTGGTGAAGTAGACTCAAACATCTGTATTGTAGAATTTGAAAAGGCTAATAAAAAGCAATGTTTTTGAAAATACACTTAATGAGTTGGAAAGTCAGACAAGTTAATAGTGAGTAATTGGATTGTGGTAATTTTTTATATTCTTTTATAGAGTTGTGTTTTTCAAGTTTTCACCAAGTGAACATGACATATTCAGGAGGAAATGCATTATTAGAAAGATAAAAGAGAATTTGCATCTATTCTTTGACCAAATGATGACTCGGGCCACACAATCTCCTCAAGGATGGATAGAAGTTGTTGTATTTACATGGAAGGTCACAATCCATTTGCACTAGAATATTGCTCTCAGGCAGTAATGGTATCATTTCTGTTCTTCCCTGAAAGCAGGACCCAAGAAGATATCCTGCTTGTACAATAGCCAGTGAACTATCGATGAACCAAATCTGTGCAGAGACGGGTGCCTGGGTAGCCAAGCTCAGAAGGGCTGGTTTTCCTCTTGAGCTCCTTAAGGGCTGCCTTGCAGAGGTCACGCCAATATTGATGGTGGCCTTGAACTGAGAGGGCAGGACACTGGTGATTAAAACAGAGCCAACTGTCCCACAGCACTTGTCGCCAGTATAATTGTTGCCTTGCTTTCCCATGCCCTTTTTCCGGGGGAAAGGGGAATGTTTAGTTGAGTTCTGTAAACTGCAGTAACCCTTCTAAGGAAGGTCCATATACTCCTTTTCTTTCATAAACTCAATATGTACTTGTCAGAAGACAATTTCCCCCTTGCCACCCTCTGAGTATACATTAAGACTCTGTCAATCACATCACAGGGAGCATGTGGAAGAAGATAAAACTTCTCAAACATGAAGAAAAGAGATCCATCTTTATTCAAATCCCAGGAACACTTTGCCAAACACTTTCCCCTGAAATTTTCAAGGCCACGTGTTGGAACGGGAAATTTAATCCACATGTTTCTGATTCATATGTACACTTAATGCATCAAAATATCATCTCTTTGAAGTCCAAATGGCCTTTTTATAGACTTCTTCCTTAGGAATGGAAAGTTGTGCTTGGCCAAGTACTAACAAATTCGAACCCTCCAATGTCCAAGTTCCTTTCAAACTTCCCCACTCAAAAACTGAACCAGGCTTTGAAATATATACTCTGTCCCCCAATCACCACAATGTGACTGTAAATCTTGATACTTCATTCCACCATGTCTTCTCAATCTTGATCATGTAAGTTCATGAAGGCTTTCAATGAAAAGCTACTAAGAGCTATCTTATTCTCACTGATATGAACAACTACAATTGTGCAGTGAAGATGAGCAAACAGAGGGAGGGTTAGCCCACACCACCTTCCAGGAACCTAAGAAGGGAAATCAAGTCACTGGCCAGGAGTTATAGAGAAGTTGGGAGCAGAGCCAATGACTTGGTCTCACAGCAGATCAGGATGAGATTCCAGGTTTTCCCTGGGAACCCTGATGGTAAAACATCACAGTTGGAAGACTTAGATGCACAACTTCCACAGTTCTATTCCCAAATGTCCTATTCAAACACTACTCTTAGCCTCATGCTGAATGGGTGGGACTATAAACCTGAGTAGCCTCTTCAAGTCTCCTGTCTAAAGATAATTTGAGACATAAATCAATGCTGTCAAAGCTGGAAGCTGGGGAAGAGCATTGGGAAAGATGAGAGATATATTCAATTCATGCAAACTTTCCATGAGGCTTAGCTCACCCCACCAGCTGGACTCCAAGTTGCTAATGGTTAGTGGGCCAGGAAGAGTGGGTTGTATGAGTTTAACAAAAATCAGTTTTGTCTCTGAACCCCTCTCCAAACAATAGGCCACTAGGCAGCAGTTCTCTAACTAATTAATTCATTGTCATGATCCCCATGGTGTTAGGTTTATAGTGCTCATTAAACTTTTATTGAATAAAATGAAAGTGACTATTTTAAATTAAATGGATTCCCCTATTATTCTTGTAAGTATCCTTCTACCCCTTTTAACCCACTTGCACTTCCAAAATTTGACTATAGAAAAATTATCAGTACCATCTCCCCAGTGGACCTGCTATTAAGCATTATTTTGTAAAAATGAATCAAATCTGTATCTTAAGCAATTTGCCTGCCCTTTATCATTAATCTTTTCAAGTGGACAAATGAACAGTCACTTACAAATGGACAAAAAACAAAGAGAACATGAACTGAAAATTCAGTTCAGCTTGACTTCTTAGATTAAAAACTAAAACTGTTTATCAACTTGAAGATAACACATCTAAAAATATCCAGTCATGACTACATTAGGGAGGAATGAAAAACTATGGGTTAGTACTTCCACCCTTTTCAGGTTCTCTAATGAACTTCACCAATCAAAATTATAATAATCTACACTTGAGTCTATAAAACAACACTGAGTTCAAGTTGATTTTCAAAAATTGACTATCAAAGCTCTGCTAATCCAAGGTTTACAAAAAAGAAATAAGGTATTCTTCACCTCTCAGCTTCCCTGGCAGAGCCCACATCTATAAGCCAAACTTTGGAATTTACTGACTAAGTCACTACATCTTCTTAAATGGTGTAGATAGTGAAAACAATGATATGTTTTAGAGAACCAACTTTTGCTATCAGATTGGAAAATATGAGAAAGGTGGATTGCTGCATAATAAGTCAACAAGCCTTCCCATGGCTTAAATCTTGGAGTAGCATCATAACCTAAAGGTCTTTTCTTGTAGTCTCAAGGGATAGTAAAGAGGCTTAGGGATGGTCTGAATCATTTAAAGTATACTTACCAGTCATTCCTTTCTATCCCTTAAAATCTTATGCAAAGGTCAACATAATTAATTCCACACTTATGAGGAGACTTTAATTGAAGACCAAGTTGTGAAGCCTGGGGAGCCTTCTATCTGATGTGAAGAGACTCAAGGATAACAATAGCTCAAAATATAAGATAAAAACCCAGAAAACAGTTCATTTCTCATATTCTTAAAATGACTTCGATAGGGTCTCTAAGACAACAAGAGAACCAAGTGGAAATCCAGGTGTCGAAATTTTGTGTACAAAGTCATGCCCACTGTACTTCACAGAAACCTCGGTGAAAATTGCTGTTCCAAATTATGAACCTTATGACTGCTCCAAAATCAAAAGTACTATAGTCAGTGCAAGGAAAAAATAATCTTTCTTTTTATATTCAGTGGATTTGGTAAAACATGTTATGAATAAAGCATACATTTAAAAATATTTTTATTAGAGTCGTGATTTACAAAGTTACTACAGTTGCATTTTAGGCATACAATAATTCAACATCAATCCCTCCACCAGTGTCAATTTTCCTCCACCAGATTCCCTTCCAATCCCAATCCACCCCTGCCTGTCAACTTGGTAGGCACATTAAAAAGTTTCAATGGCTGCTGCTTAGATCTCATGTTTTAGTTCTGCTTAATCTGTGTTTTGGGTATATGGCTATACCCCACATTCATGTCACTGGTAGAACTGAAGCCCTGATACCTGTTTACACATACTTCTTGTTTCCTTCTTCTCTTCTCTGTCTGTCTTCTCTCTAGACACTGTGGTCAAGGATGATCTAAGCATCCACCTTTTACTACGATAAATTTTCTCATCCAGTATTTTATATTCCATAGTAACTGAGTTAATCCTGATTTTTGTCTTTCTTCTTCTGGCTTACTTCACTCAATACAGCATCTTTCAGTTTCAACCATGTTGCAGCAAATTGCATGATTTTATCATTCCTTGCAGCTGCATAGTATTCCATTGTGCATATGTACCACACCTTTATACTCCATTCATCTGTCATTGTACACCTAGGTTGATTTCATATCTTAGCTATTTTACTGACTATAGCAATGAATAATGGCATGCATATGTCCTTTTGAGGGTATGTTTTTATGTCCTGGAGATAGATGCCTAAAAGTGGTATTGCTAGGTCACATGACAGTTTAAGAACTCTCCATACTGTTTTCCACAGAGATTATACCAGACAACATTCCCACCAAAAGTAAATGAGAGTTCCTTTTTCACCATATCCCCCAAACACAATTTATTCCTACTATTTTTGATATGTGTCATTCTCACTGGTGTGAGATGGTATCTCATTACCTCTTGAATGTCTTGGATTTATCTGAAGATAAGTAATAATGAGCAGTTTTTCATGTGCCTACTATCTTCCTGTCTTTCTCTGAGAAGTGTCTATTCATTTCCTCTCCCAATTTGTTGATAGGGTTTTCTAAATTTCTTTTTGTTCATCTTTGTATTTTACATATACCGGATATCAAATCTTTAGCTGATGTGTTGAAAGCATTTTTTCCCCATTCAGTCAGCTGTCTTTTAAGTTTTAGCCTATGTTTTACTTACAATGCAGAAGCTCTTTAATTTTATGTAGTCATACTTGCTTATTTTTAATTTTGTCTTTGCCAGTGGTAGCAGATTATGGAAGGCCTCTTTCAGGTCCAAAACTTGAAGTGTTCTGCCTATATTTTCTTTTTTTTTTAATTTATTTATTTTTAATTAGAGAATCACCGTGAGGGTACAGTTACAGATCTATACACTTTTGTGCTTATACTTCCCTCATACAAAGTTCGGGAACCCATCCCTTCACCAGTGCCCATTCTCCACCACCCGTAAACCCAGCGTCCCTCCCACCCTCCCCAATCCCATCTCCCCCCCACCCCACTCTGCCACTGTGGCAGGGCATTCCCTTCTGTTCTCTCTCTCTAATTAACTGTTGTGGTTTTGTTCTGCCTATATTTTCCTCAATGTACTTTATAGTTTCTCATTGGATCTCATGGTTTTTGATCCATGAGAATTGACTTTTTTGTGAGGTTTAAGATATGGAAAGAACTTTAAGAAATTAAATAACCATGTAGGTATACAGTTTTCCCAGCACCATTTATTGTCCATTTCATGTTCTCAGCTCCTTTATCAAAAATTTACTGCCTATATATGGTTTTGTCATTGGGTGTTCAATTCTGACCCAACTTTAAAAAAATTAAAATATATTCTATATTCTATTAATAAGTCCACTGTCTCAACTAAGACATTAAACTGATATTATGTCTTTCTCTTCAGCAAATATATCACCTGTCAGCAATTTCCAAATGTAATAAGTGGAACTTATCTATATAGTAATCAAGATAGACAAAGATATTATGTTAAAAAGTAACCACCTTGAATCAACATCATGAATAGGAAGTAGTATAATAATTTAAATCAGGAACTGGAAAATATTTTTCATAAAAAGACAGAGTAAGTAGTTTGAGTTTTGTCATACAATATGTCCCCAGTAATCCACTTGTACAGTCTTCATAGGTAATACATAAAGAAATGAGTGTGGCTGCATTCCACTAAGGCTTTACTGATGAGCTCTAAAATGTAAATCTCATGTAATTCCACATGTCACAGTATGCTACTCCTTTTGCCAAATATTTTAAAATGTGATAAGTATGACTAGCTCACAGGCTACAGAAAAACAGGCGGAAAGGTGGATTGAGTCCATGGGCCCAAGTTTGCTGACCTCGGTTTAAAAGAAAACTTTGCTCCAACAAATATTTAAGTGGGATTGAATAGGACATGCAAATGCTTACAACCCTTAGCACATAGTTCTTAGAAGAGCTCAGAAAACGTATTCTTCCCCTGAGAGTATTAGCAATTGGCTTGCCTTTAATTCAAGTATTGAAGATCCAGCAGAAAAAGTAATGTCTCCTTGCTTTTGACTGGGAAATATGAGATCAATGCTCTATCAAAACTGGTAACTAGAATCTGTTGGAAGGATCTGTGCCTCAGCATGAAGGGCAAAATGTGAGGCCTGGGTCAAGATCTCAATATCTAATGTTGGGACCATTTTAGAGGGACCAGTTGAAGACAGTATTTCATTTCACTATAGATTATGTGCAATTCAACTCTGGGAGTCACATACTTTGATTTTAAATCAGAATTATTTGTTCATTAGCTGGCATGTTATAACCATTGTTATGCCTTATGTGGGCTAATAAAGGGCCCTATCCCATTGTTTGGGAACTATCTGAGTTTCTCCCATGAAAACAATTTTAAGAATAATTAGTTGCAAACATTACACTAAATAGGCACAACAGATAGGATTTAAACATAATACAAGATATCCTGTGAAACTTAGTTGATGGATACTGAGATAAAAATCGGGGGAAATTCATGAGTTTTCTGAAACCCTTTAGGAAACACAGGGATTTTCTGTTTCTTAAAAGTGCCCAATACCATATTAATTTCAGTCTTCTTATAAAAATCAAGACTTGTTTCCTCAATTTTCACCCCTCCCCTGAGCAAAGGTTTACAGTATGCAAGAAGCCTACAGTCAAGAAACAGAGTAAAGACTATTTCTTCCTTCATACATAACCTAGTACAGCAGTCTCTCCTTCACTCTTCCTCTCAAAACAACCAACCTCTCCATTTCTCGACTTTTGATCAATGCATCTAATTTTAGATACAAGTCCAAACTCAAAGGTATATACTACTCCAGTGGTATTCTTAGATGCCACTTTAACCTAATTTGAAGAGAATAGGGAATGACTCCTTTGGAGAATTTCTTTGGGTTCAGACTCATTGTCCTTCAAAACGCTCTTCATAAATTCTCTCTATCTTTAAAACTACTTGTGGACCATTTTATTCAGCCTGTCTGGATAAAGGGTTCAATACTGTTAGATTTAGTTCCGCTTTATAAGTCTTGGTCTTATGCTTCAGGTTGGAATATTATTTCTCTTATCAGTAAGCCTTGAACTGAAAATTGTGTTGAAACCTCCTTTATAACACAAGTTTGATAGTTAAAGTAGTGACTCATGGGAGACATATTACCAAAGCACACCTTCAATGTAACAAACTTCACGTTAACTATCTCATACTCTAGAACTGGACTCATAAGAAAGTTTCCAAAGTGATAGGTCTGCTCCTTTTCATGTTTACCCTAGGGACAGAGGACTATTCATTGCCCCAAGAACACTGTGATTTATTTCTTATAGGACTTGCCCATGCTGTTCTCTAAATGATCAATGCCCTTCCTTTTCTTTGCTTACTCCAAGTTGGACCAACTTTAGCAAAATTTAAATAGGAGTCCACCACTTCACTTAAGTTTTCTTTTAAAGCCCTTATTTGAATTTTATACACTAGGTGCCCTCAGTTTATTTATTATTATTTATTATTTATTTATTATTATTTTAGTCTCTTGTAGACCTAGTGCAGTTGTCCTCAAGAATGATTTTAGCCAGTAACATGAATGGCAGCTTCTCACAGAAGATTCAGTACACAGCAATGACTTTCCCTTTTTTTTCTTTATCTATTCCTTTATCTACCCCATAGCTCAGCAACAAACACAAAGGGCAAGATTCTTCCTGTCAAAGTAAGAAAGAAATGAGGCAGGGGAAAGGATCATAGGTATCTTTAAAACAGGCAGGAATCACCTTTCTGGGACCGTACTAGATCTGTGAGAATTTTCCCTGAGTAGTTTTGCTAGGTATCTATATGTACAGCCCAGAATATGCCCACAGCACTTCAGAAAGTAGGAAGTGATTCTTATACTGCTTAGGCCTCTGCTTTGCTCTGGGCAAAGCTCTCTGACCTCGCTGGTCAATTCATGGGTCCTACCACTTTCCCCAGGTTCCTCGTGTTTCCCAAAGGTATCACCACCACATATCATTGAAAGTGGAGAGTTAGTTCTCTCATCTTACCTCCATTCCGTAACCCTTGGTTAAGGCTGCATCAGTAAGGGAGTGTCAATGCCTAACTCCCTTGATTTAATGCAGGACAGATCTAAGATACTATTTAGGTGATTGAGCTCCCTTTAGGATGAAGCTGAGCAACTTGCCTGGCACTACATGGCTCATACATGATTGAGATGAGTACAAATCCAGACCCGTTAACATTCCCAAAGATTGCTTTGTGGTTGTGTTTTTGTTTTTGTTTTTATTTTTTTTTGTTTTTTGGGTCACACCTGGTGATGCACAGGGGTTACTCCTGGCTCTGCACTCAGGAATTCCTCCTGGTGGTGCTCAGGGGACCATATGGGATGCTGGGAATCGAACCCGGGTCGGCAGCGTGCAAGGCAAATGCCCTACCCGCTGTGCTATCACTCCAGCCCTGCTTGTGGTTTTAAATATTCTACCCCATTATATTTTTATCCTCGCTTTGCTATTTATGAATTGCAACTTTTTAAATTGTTGTTTTATTAAGGCACCATAATTTACAAAATTGTTCATAGTTGAACTTTAGGAATACAATGTTTCAACACCAATTGCATCACCAGTGTTGACTCCCCTCCCACCAATGTTCCTATGTTTCCCCCCACCACCCAGCCTCCTTGACAGGCACATTCTAAGTTGGTTGTAGGAATTTGGATCTCATGTTTTCAATGTTGTTGGCTCTGTGCATTAGATATATAGATAGATGTACATTATATATGTGTGTACTTGATATGCCAAAAACAATAATGATAGGTCTCATTTCCCTGACCCTGAAAGAACCTCCAATCATTGCGAAAGATGAGTAAGGAGAGGCTGCTAAAATCTCAGGGCTGGGAGGAATAGAGACATTACTAATGCCTGCTCAAGTAAATCAATGAACAACAGGATGACAGTGATACAGTGACAGTGATACAGTGATATATATATACCTATGTACACATATTTGTACATATGTAGTTTTGCTAGGCCACTTCCCACATGCTCAGGCCGAGCTTCACATATGAGTGAACATATTCCTGGACCGGGTGGCCACGACATATCATAAGACGCTCTCTACTCATTTTCCATACCTCTGGGAGAAACCGGCAAGCTACTGAGGATATACTGCTGCACGGCAGAGTCTGGCAAGCTACCCATGCCGTATTCGATATGCCAGAAACAGTAACAATAATGTGCTCTTCATGTTCCAGGAGCAAGCAGACGCCACTGGGCTACACTAGCACAAACAGGGACAAATGAAGACATTACTGGCACCCACTCGAGCAATCAATGAGCAATGGGATGATAGTGATACAGTGATGTATGTATTTAGAGAGGCATAAGTATACCTCTTTCACATCAATATGCTGGAAGCTCCTGACCCCAACTCCATTATCTTCTGTGCATCTCTTCTTACTTCCTCCATCAATTTCTTTCCCTTCCTATCCTAATTTTTATACTGTATGGTCAAAGGTAATTTAGGAATCCCATTTTGATACTTTCATGCCTTCATCCATATATGAGACCATCTGATATTTGTCTTTCTTATAACTTACTGTACTTAACACAGTATCCTCCAGTTACATCCAAATTACTGTGAATTGCATGATTTCATCATTCATTGCAGTTACATAGTGTTCCATTGTATGTATATACCAAACTATCATTATTCACTCACCTGTCATTGGATACCTACGTTGATGCCATAGCCTAGCTATTGTACTAAGTTCAACAATGTTACATTATTTTTCACTTCTTGGGTCACACCTGGTGATGCTCAGGGGTTACTCCTGGCTCTGCACTCAGAAATTACTCCTGGCAGTGTTCAGGGAACCATATGGGATGCTGGCAATCGAACCCAGGTCGGCCGTGTGCAAGGCAAATGCCCTACCTGCTGTGCTATCTCTCTAGCCCCAGCAATGTTACATTCTTACTGACAAGATATTGCATTCTTATGTGTATTTTTTCTGACAGATAGTACCAAAGGGAAGAAAGTTTTAAAGGGAAGCAGAATATTTCTGTATTACATCATTATATGGAAAAAGTTTAGATAAAAACTACCTTACCTTAACAAAATAGATATTTTTAATGAAAAATTAGGTTTATAAAAATGAGATTCTGTTACAATCCAGCTATAGGACCACAAATAAGATATTTCATTTCCCCCTCTTTTAAATGGCATGTGTGTGTATAAACCTAACTTGAACTATAACAGAAATAATCAAATGCAACAAATACACAGCATCTGCATAGTGTCTAGCTCATGATCAACATTCAGTAACTGACCATTGTAGTAGTAGTGGTGGAAATGTAGACCTGGCCTCAGAAGAATGAGTTATCTGTGTGACACTGTAGCTTACAAATACAAAACTTTATCACATATAATAAGAATCCTTAAATGGACTATATTTGGCAAAAAGACAGATCTACTTAGGTCCACATACATTCTGGTTGGCACTGCCAGGGATGATCTATCTGACAATAATAAATGTTTGTGGGAAATGAAAATAATTATAAACATCAATGCATGTGAACTAGAAAATGTGTTCTTCCCAAGGCAGTTTACAACTGCACAATTTCAAGCTGACACTCTTTCACATTATAGAAATAGTTGTGTTTAATAAGTTAGTCATCACTGGAAGAACTAAGTCTGGGATTCAAGAGTATATTATCTGACACATAGCAATTATAAGTAAGCTCGTTCTGTGGACAATAAAGTTCTAAATAGTCCCTCATACTACTTTTCCAAAATGTCTAAGTCCAAAAGGGAATTTAGTGCTCAGATCTTAAACTGTATTGGAGTCAAATAACAATTTAATTCTCAGAATGGAAATATCTATCTGTTACATCTATTTGCTTCTTTTGCTAGTTATAGGTCATTTGTTTCATTCTATTACGCAGATTATAGGAAAACAGCTCTGGATACCCCTGATCTCTCTGGAGTTAATACAACAGTACACAGTGGATGTAATTTAGAAAGACAACCAAAAAATGTCCAAAAAATTTGCTCTGATTTACATTGTCATTTGGCCATCTTAAAGAAGCTAATTGGGGCTGGAAAGGTAGTACCGGAGATAAGGTGATTGTCTTGCACACAGCTAAACCCAGTTCAATCCCAGGCAGCAAATATGGTCTCCATGCACAAGTGATCCCTGAGCACAAAGTCAAGAGTAAATCCAGAGCAGCCTGGGATGTTGCTCAGAAACCGAAAATAAAAAAGGGAAAGCTTACTTTAGTCTAAAGTATCCCTGGATCTGTCTTTAGTTTTAGGTTAACTTGATAGACACATTGTTCCTCTACTGAAATACTGAAAAGTTGGGGCTAGTGTGATAGTACAGAAGGAATGGCATTGCATACAGGCAACCTAGGTTTGATCCCCAGAATCTCTCATAGTGCCCCTTAGCACTGCCAGGAGTAATACCTGAGTGCAGAGCAAGGAGTAACCCCAGAGCTTCATCAGATATGACTCAAAAATAATAACAATAAAAAATAAAAATAAGAGCTGGAGCTATAGTACAGCAGGTAGGGTGTTTGCCTTGCACGCGGCCAACCCGGATTCAATTCCCAACATCCCATAATGGTCCCCCAAGCACTGCCAGGAGTGATTCCTGAGTGCAGAGCTGAAAGTCAGCCCTGAGCATCACCAGGTGTGACCCAAAAAGCAAAAATAAATAAATAAATATAAAAGAATAAATAGCTACTCCAAATTTCTACAATTCTAAAAACATGCCAGTTGAGCTTCACCAGTTGAACTTCTTATCCTCAGGTGGGAGGAACACGCACAAAAGTACAAGAGTCTCTCTGATCAGGAAAGGATAGGGCAACAAGATGATTTATAGGGGGATGAAATAGGAGACAATTGAAATACATACTGTCTTTTATACCTCAGCCTTTGAGTTGTACTTAATTACTTTCAAAGCAAATTATATTGTCCCACTACCACAATGTGTGCTTGCTTGTATTTATTCATGAGAAGCAAGTACATGTCATCAAAGCAGATACAACAGGAATTTGAGAAGTAGATATTTCTGTCAACTCACCTTCTGGACATCAGGGAGGTGAATAAAACATCAGGCTCTCAACTGATCTGTCAAATTAAACTCCCTTGAGTTTTTGTTGTGTTATGAAACTCAGATGCTCTGATTTGTAAGTGCTCAACACTGTTACTGTTTGGCATAGCATAAAAAGTATAAGGAAAATCATCCTTCAGCTCTGAGTGAGAGATGATTTACATAGATAATACCCAAAAGACAGACACAAGGCTTGGACTCACACTGTATACGGAATTTAAAGGTCAATACTGTTTACCTGTCTTAGCTATTAGATCTTAACTCGACATTTTAAAAAAATCTCCTTTATTCTGCTATGTAACCAAATAGACATATACTCTTTTGAGAAAATCTAAGATGGCTTCTATCTGGATGACTCAGATTTTGGACATAGAAGGGGAACAACTGTGTTTCATTTGTAGTTTACTTATATAACTTCTTTTAAATAAACATAGCTGTGTTTATAAATGCAATTGTTGTAAAATAGTAGTTAATACCTTCCCAATGTACAATTATCACTGCAAAACAGTACAATTTATAAGTATGTTTTACATTGAATTGACTGAGTCTTCAAAAATTCTATTAGTGTTTAAACAAATTATTCTCTTGTAGTTTTACTTTGTTTTTAAAGGTCATTTATAAAATGCAAACACTCACTTAGAAAAAGATCTTTTATCAACACTATATTCTATTCCTGTCAGTAATCTTTCAAATCTCCTGCATATAAGGAATAATATACACATATGTTCAAACTGTAAATTGGGAACATTTTTATTTATGTATCACTTTCTAAACAAAGTGGTTGCTTCTGCCTGAACACAAAGTTCTCCTAAGTCTATTATTTTTCAGGTCCTCATTTGAAAATAATAATAATCCAATGCTCTGATTTCAAATAAATTTAATTTAATTTTCAAATTAAAAGATAACACTTTGCCAAAATTTGAAAATTTTTTTCATGTACATCACACCAAGCTCAGAACCATCAAATAATTATTATTCTTATCCCATGTTCCTGTTGCAAATTAAATTTTCAACCAAGAGTAGTATGTAATTAGTTTGTTAGGAAGTGCTCCTCAGACTGAAACTAGGGAAGAGAAAGGACTCAGAACTGAGATTGAGAAGAGGGAAAGAAGTTGAACTGTAAAGTAGTTCCAACAAATTCCTCTGTCAACCCCACAGGAACTGCTGAAGCTAGGATGGCTCTTTACAGTTGTCCCAAGTTAAGGTAAAGCAGCTGGAAAAATAAGCCCTTTTGACTAGAAGGGGGATTTATGTAATTCATCACAGCATCCACTATGGTTCTAATGAGGTCTATTCTGAGTATGTTAACATTCCAGTTGGTTTGTATCAACCATATGGTTGAATATATACCAGGCAACATGAAGTGTTGAGAAAAACACATTTTTTTTTTGTTTGTATTTTGGACCACACCTGATGGTGCCCAGGAATTACTCTTGGCTCTTCACTCAGGGATCACTCCTGCAAAGGCTCTGGGGACCATATATGATGCAAAGGATCAAACCTGGGTCAGCTGTGTGCAAGACAAGCACCCTAGCTATTGTCACTCCAGCCCTAAGACAAACACATTTTTTAACATCTTTGCTATCAAGAAACTTAAATTGAAATTGAAGCAATAAGAAGCTAATGTGCAAAAAAAATTACAAGAAAATTAAAAACTAATATACAAAGACAGCACTACCATATAAATAAGGCTAATCAGACAGACCTTTTACATTTTGAATTAGAAAGATACACTTAAGTCTGTAAACTTGGAACAAGAGGATTTGAGTTTTGCTCTTCAGTTACTAGGATTTTAATAGGTAGAAACAGGAGAAAAGTAATTCTGGGTACTAATTCTGGTAGCAATATAAGATCAGAGGGCATGGTATCTGGAAGTAGCACTGTAGCACTGTTGTCCTGTTGTTCATCAATTTGCTCAAACAGGCACCAGTAACATCTCCATTGTGAGATTGTATTTAGAAGTAACCTTCATAAAATAATGACTAATAACCCTTTGAAGAAGTGAAAATCAGGATGAAAGGAGGAGAAGAAAAGTGGGGTCAGAGTGATAGTACAAAGGGTAGGGTAGGGTATTTGCCTTGCATGACCCTGGTGCAATCCACAGCATCCTATTTGGTCCCCTGAGCATCACCAGCAGTAATTCCTGTGTGCAGAATTACTGCTGAACACTGTCAGATGTGACCCAAAAAGGAATTTTTTAAAAAGTGCAAAGTTAGGTAGAAGGAACTTGGATAAATCCAGCTTTTCTAGTAAGCAGAAATATTTGGATCTTCCCAATCTTCTGTTTTATCCATTTTTGATCAGGTGAGAGGCAAACAACACTAGGACTCACTGTGGCAGCATTTCTTTCAGCAGACCAGTTCTGTTGTATGATTCTTGGAAGCCCACTGGAGCCCATTCCATCTGCTTTCTCAGTAATTCTGACACCTTAAAAATATCTTTCTCCTTAAATTTGAAAAATCAACCTCTGCTTTCTCAGCCAGGAGTGCATACCTTTTTCTTACTTGGCATTCCTAGCTGTGTGAATTGTCATTATTATCTTCATCTTACTGGTAAGTAATACTAGAGCTATGAGGTTAGAGAAACTTTTCCAAAGTTTTTCAGTAAGTAGATGAGAGAGCCCAGATTTGACACTAGAACTATCTCTGCCATATTCATGCTACTTCCACAATATCACACCTTTCCCATAGACAAAATGGGCCTATAAATTTTCCATATGACCATGGGTATCAGCAAACAAAATAGTTTCCACAATGGGTCATAAAATATTTCACTCGAACACTGGACTGAAATATAAAGGATGAGGGGTGAATCATTCCAATGGGAGAACATCACCCCAAAGTAGAAAGCTGCTTACAGTCGGTCCAAAAGCAGAAAAGGACACATCTCTGGAACCAGTGGATAGTCCTAGCTTTGCCAAACTCGACTTTGTATGATTGCTTGAAAATTTAGCCATTACACTTAAGAATAACCTCTGCAGCCTCTGAAGTAAACTCAAGGCCGAAGGAAAAATTGAGCTCTGTATTACTCAAAGCAAGTTGTCCAATATATTGATCTTGATCATCTTATGTTAAATTCTTCCCTACAAAAAGTGAAGGTCATTTAATCACCTGTCTCAGCCCTTTCATCATCAAGGTCAGTTTTTAAGGCAGACTCACTGAAGAGCAGCCAAAAGCATGCATTTCTGAGACCAACTGTGATTAAAAGTAAAATATACGGGAGGATTATTAGAAAAGAAATGATACAGTATGAACACTAAGTCCTCAAAAGTGATTATCACTGGACTCTTGGCCTATAAGCTTCACCTTGCTAAACTAGCATGAAGACTCATGACCCACCTGTCTCTACATCGTGCTCAGTACACCACAAGATTTCTAAAAATCTGCCTGAGAACAGCTCCATGGGAAAGAGACCGTATCCTCTGACCTCAACACTTCAATCCTGACTGCACACCAGTTTAGAACACTCTATGGCACCCTTCCACTCATCTAGCATTCTTCTGGATGTTCCTTTCTGTCCTTCTTCCATCTTTAGCATAGCTGACAGACACTGCATAGACACACAGCTGTCTGCCAAGAGGCGCCCCAGACTTTTCAAACAGCTTTGCTTTGTGACCTGCCCTACCGGCAGGCCACATACTTTAGTGCACTGACAGCTAAGTCATGTCTTTTGTCCCAGGCACACAGATACGGCAGGGTAGGGAAAGTTCACATAAAATGCTCACATTTCAAAATGTAAATAAATGGCTCACACCGGAGGCCCAGCGCACTTAAGTCTGGAAGGTAAAATCTCTCAAAGAAATGAGTGACCCAAAGGGGACTTTTCACAAATCCCTGCAGGACCCTGTGGCTTCTTAGGGCCACACCTGGAGTCTGAATGAGGGGGATCTACTACCAGCAAGAGACCAGATATCCTGCTTTGGTCAGACATGTCAGCAGTTTCCCTCTGTTCCTTCCTGACCACTTCCCTCAAATGTCTTTCTGATATATTTTTCCCTACTGAACCCTGTTACTTTCATTTTCTCATTTTTTCTCTCTCTCCTCTCTCTCTCTCACACACACACAAAACACACACACACACACGCTTTATTCTTATGCCTTCATTCTTTTCTCATATTTCCTACTTCTACAGCTCTAATTTTTCTTTTACATTGGAACCCTTTTATTTTCTTCCAGTTTTCCAAAGAACTTTCACAGCTGCTCCCATCTGTTTCTTCAAAATGACCCTCTCCCTCTTTAATAATAATCACTTCCTCTTTGATTCCACCTGCCTTTTATAGGCTGGACTCCACAATCTGCACACTTTAGATTCTTATTAACAAATATGGTTTTGGGACTGGGGCTGCCAGAGACCTTTAATTCGATATCCTTCACACAACAGCCACAGATGACAGACTCACAAATATGTTCCACCTCTTAACTTTGCCTACAGTGATCTGACATTTTAAGATTTAACTTCAAGAGATTTTCTGCTTTACAATATACAGAAGTCATGTATATTTTGCATTGAAAAAGTAATAACAGATAAGACCAAAAATAGTCATCTGCAATTCTACCCTCAAGAAACTACCTAGATTCATGGTTGACCTGATAAAATATCTGTATTTTATGGAGGCAACGTTGAATTATCTAAGTTTTTGGTGTGTAGCACTGAAAATAAGCATGAGATTCCCTTTGTTCCCATGGATCCCCTTTCTCCTCTCTGGTAACCCACTATTAATTGATATTATTGTTCAAAAGGATGAAAGATACAAAGATAAATGATACATGTAGTGTCTTTGTTGAAAGAGGGTTGCCAGGGAGGAGGAAAACTAATACGAGACCTGGATAAATAGTATAGGAGTACCTTGAGTGCTGCAGACCCTAGTTTGTTTCCTGGCACCACATAAGGTCCACACAAGCTAAAAACCGTAGCCAGCCCATCACATAAGCTAGCTCTGTAGTATGTAGTAGGTGCTACTCTGATGATCAGGACTGCACCGTACATTTTCTTTAGTATGATGCAATTAGTCCTTTGCCTTAGGCTTGAATGATTCCACTGGTTGAGAAGCTGATAAGCTGAACTATGGTCAGTTCAGGAGAGGATTTATAAGACCTACTTACCTAAACTGAAACTCACAAACCCATATGGGATCATGTGACTCAATGAGGGTATCACTCATAATTTTGGAACCATAAGAGTTTTCTTGGGCCACTCTGGCTATTGATCAAGCTGCTAAACGGCCATGATCCCAGAGACTCAGAAACAAATCTCAGAGCCCTTCAGCTTTTGGCAGAAATCCCTCCAGATTTAATTATTAAAATTTCAAAATTCCAAAATCACACGGCCACTACTGCAGCCGCACTGTAGCACTGTCATAGTAGTCTTGTCCTGTTTGTTATTCATCAACTTGCTCGAGCGGGCACTAGTAACATCTCCATTGTGACTTATTGTTACTGTTTTTGGCATAACAAATACGGCACGAGTAGCTTGCCAGGCTCTGCCATGTGGGCGGGATACTCCTGGTAGCTTTTCTGGGCTCTCCAAGAGGGATGGAGAAATCGAACCCGGGTAGGTCCTGTACAAGGCAAACACCCTACCCACTGTGCTATCGCTCAAGCCCATATGCCACTCATAATCAGCAACAGAAAACAAATTGTTTATTTTATTTTATATTATAAAACAAATATTTATTTTATATTATAAAACAAATAATGTTGCCTTTTCGGCAGATCTGAGTGTTAGGGTAAAATCCCAAATCATAATGGTGGGTCTGGTGTCAAAATATTGAATATAATCAAAGTAGAGAGAGAATAATGTGGAAATCATCTGCCACACAGGTAGGGGCCTCCCTATACTGGGGATTTTGGTCCGGGAAAATATGCACTGGTGAAGGGACATCATTGTGTGACCATGATTTAAACCTGAAAGCTTTCTAACTGCTCTCACGGTGATTCAATAAATAAATTAATTTTTTAAAAAAGTTTTCTTAATATACAATGACAAAAAATCATTCAAAATCAAATGTGAAATCAAGCCAAGTATATTTCTGGTGGCCCTCACTTACACTGCATTTTTTGTTTTGGTTTTTCAGCCACACAACGGGTAGGATGTTTGCCCTGCATGTGGCCAACCGGAGTTTGATTCCTCTGTCCCTCTCGGAGAGCCCGACAAGCTACGGAGAGTATCCCACCCACACGGCAGAGCCTGGCAAGCTACTTGTGGCATATTCTATATGCCAAAAACAGTAACAACAAGTTTCACAATGGAGACGTTGCTGGTGTTCACTAGAGCAAATTGATGAACAATGGAATGACAGTGCTATAGTGCTACAGTTTTTGAGTCACACCCAATGATGTGCAGGGGCTGTTTCTGGCTGAGTGCTTGGGGACTGTTCCTGGCCATGTTCACGATTCAGGCGATATTTGGGATTAGCCTCAGATCTCATACATGAAAATATGCACTCAGCCTGTTCAGCTATCTCTCTAGCTCAAGGGTTGAATTTCTCAGGTAAAAAGGTGTCCTAAAGAGTGAACATTTCAGAAGCTTTGACCTCAGGGACACACCACAAGCACTCTCAATACCTAAGATGAAAGAGAAATGGTAGCACAAAATTTTCCAAATTCACTGTCTCAGAATCATAATGTATGCTCTTTCCCAACCAGCATTTATCACAGCATACTTCTAAATATTATTGTTGCAAGTTGGTCCAGATCCTAAAAGAGCTGATAATTTTCCTACTCTTGACAATACCTTTTTAATTACTCACTGACACCAAGGGCAATCTGGCTTTTTTGTTGTTGTTGTTCTTTTTTGGATCACACCAGCGATGCACAGGGGTTACTCCTGGCTCTGCACTCAGGAATTACCCCTGGTGGTGCTCAGGGGACCATATGGGACGCTGGGAATCGAACCCGGGTTGGCCGTGTGCAAGGTAAATGCCCTACCCGCTGTGCTATTGCTCCAGCCCCACCAAGGGCAATCTGTACTGCTCATTACAGCAATGAAGTTAATATAATTTCTTTAGTCTTTAGCCTTAAAATTAGAGAAATGCTTCCTAAACTTTTTAGAGAAACTCAGGGGAAAAGAGATTTAGTATTAGCATAAACACCTATCTGATAGAAATAGAAGTGTAAAGAAATTACCTCAATAGCATATAAGATAGATTTCATTTCCTTTTCTTTTCTTTTCTATTTTGATTTATTCTATTAGCACTTGACTTGTACTTTTTCTACAAAAATAAATTATGGTGGAGATTATATTTTGACCTCTCCTGGAGATTTATCTTCATAAACGTTATCACAAAAATTTCAAATATGGATGCAACAAACTTTCATATCTACACCCTATTTTTTTTTCTGGATCTAATGCATTGATATTGAACTATTTTTGTATTTCTTTTTCCAATGAGTCAGGCTCATTCATGCCTCTATTTTGTAAACAATTCTCTTCAGCCCCCTCAGCTTCACACATCCTCTCTCAAATTTAGTCAGGTGTTTGTACAAGTGAACCACTCTTGGATGAAACCAAAAATCCACCCAGGATCCAAATTGTGTTCTTTCTTTTTCAGAAACATTACATTTTTTTTCCTGAAGGCATTCCTATGGCCTTTGGGAACTCTTAAGTAGGAACCACTAAAACACATAAACATGTAAATATATCATGCCTGATGACCTGTACTCAGGTACATACTTAAGTCTTGCTTATAACATTCAGAGAAAACACCCAAACAGAAGCAATGTTCATAAGGTTAAATATCAGAGAATACTCATGACCTCATGAAGAATACAATGGATCACTAAATCTTGATATATTCACATAGTAGAAGCTAAAATTATTTGCAACAATATAAATGAATCTCTCATGCATAATGTTGGCCACAAAGAGATTTATGTGGTCTGATTCTAGTTAAAGTTCAAAAACAACCAAAGGGAATCTGCAAATTGAGAAGTAAAAATAGTGGGCCCTTTGGATGGGTAGTGATTTAAAGAATTCAAGATGGGGGGTACACAGAAGGAAGTGAATCCTGATCATATGGGTGGGTTCAATTTATGGAAATAAATTGTATGTGTACTCTTATGTGCATAAATTATGTTTCCATAACTTGTTAAATACTGGTCACACACCACTAAATTACACTGTTCCATTCACTAATGACTTGTTATCTGAAATTTGAAATACACCAAATATCAAGAACACTAAGGAGAGACCTACGAGGACATAGAAAAAAATTGAGATTCTATTCATAGTAAAATAGCTTAAATTATGCAAATGGATTTATGAGCCATTAGATACCACCAAAATATAGACTATAGCAAAAAATAAAATAGCTAAAAATAACAACATACTATCTCATCTTGATTTTAATAACCTTTCAGCTGCTTTCAATTTAATTTTTATTGAATCTTTCATATTAATCTCTACTTTCTGCCAATCATTTTTTAAAAACACAGTTTAAATATGCTTAGTGTGCAAAGCATCAATCTCTTTTTCTTGCAATAGCCAGGAGCTGATAAGGAAAATGCTCTTCCTTAAAGGCTATATGCCTTTTTAACTGTGCTTTCCTAGTAGAACCTGTTTTCCTCTTGGTGTTTCTATCTATTACAGTAAGCCCTCATAATCACTACAAATACTTCCTTCTGGTGATGAATCTTTCCACCTGCTTAAAAAAAAAAGTTTTCTGGAGGTGAGAAGAGATGCTACCCAACCATGGTGGATTATAATCCACAGGGACATATTCATGAGTGAATATGGTGCTTGGTGTTTTAAAGAGACCAGATGTATTTCCATTCATAGCCATTATCTTTTTCAAGCTTGGTGTAAATTACAGACTACATCACATGTGATTTTGTTTTCCAAAAAGCATATCGTTATACACATATAGAGAGGGCAGATGTCTTCCAGGACATTTCTTGGATGATATTTTTATTCCATGATTCCATAAGAGGTTACTTCAGATTGTACAAAAATGGTGGGGCCGAGGGATGGGTCAAAGAGGACCCAGTTCTCTAAGGGAATGTTTTCCATGTCAGCTGGCCTATTAGTATCAACTCACCACCAGATTCAGTTGTCCTTGTTTGATATGTGTTCCTCTGTTACACCTCACCCTGGAACCAACAAAGGTCTTTGCAGTTTCTTCTAACCTAGATTGCATCAGTTTCTAAGAATGTCTGACTTCATCTGGCTGTCCAAAATATCTACCCAAGTCCTCCTTATTCTTTCTTCACATCTGTCTAAACACCAGGGCAAGAGATACGTTGTGCATGAAGCCAAGCCAAGAGTCAATGCGGAGCTCTTCAAACTTTGCATCAACAGTGAGAATGACATGAAACAAACTCAACCTGCTTTTTAAAAACGCAGAATTTAAATTTTATGACTGGTAAAAGTACATTTGAAAAATGAAATCTTTCCATATGGCTTTATTTTCTTCTATATAAAAGGGTTAGACTGAATTCTGCTTTATTTAAAAAAAAAATAGAACTCTATGTGCATAGTGCTGACATATACACTAAAGTCATCTGGAAAATATACAAGCTGCTCTAACAAATGCCAAATGCCAGAAGTAGCCAGTCTCATTCTATTGAGACAAATAGATTAAAGGGGAAATGTATTTAGCTGACAGAGTGAATAGAGAAAATTGATCTCCTATTGTCAAATATATTGGGATGTGAGAGTTGAGAAATTCTGCATTGTACACATAAGAAAAAGCCTTAAAAAAGACTCTATTTCAAAAGCTTCTCAAAGTCAAGGATGAAACTGTTCACACAAGACAAAGTATTTATGTTAGATATTGCTCTCTATTCCTTGAGAGAGATAAAACTTTCCTGTAATGAAAGAAATATTTTATGCAAAGTTTCAAATCCCAATTGGAAAGAAAATACATATTCAATTGAGAAGAACATTTGCACATAATATTCAAAACACCCCACCTGGGTCTCCCTTTTTATAAGTGCACAGTTGTATCAGAGCCCAGAAGATTATGTTGCATATATGTAATAAAATAGCACTTCCTTTTGGAATACAATACAGCTGCAAACAAAAATGTTATATTTACTCTAGCTATTTGCCAAATAGCTATATCCTCATACCAATAAGAGAGGCTGGTGGAATCCAGATACCATCGAGAAAAGAGACACAGATAAAATGCAGGAAATCAAAACCTTCTCTTTCATTTGTCATAAAATTAATGCAAAAATAAGGACAGAGGTCACAGTTTAAAGCATAAAACTATTTTTTAACATCTTTTTATTTCTTTCTGGTGAGAAGCCAAGTCCCTATTTTTGCTGTAATACAAGAAAAACATTTTACAGAAGACCTAAATTGCATGGAACTAAATACAAAAAAATAAAATATTTTATGGACACTTAACCCAATCCCCCTGGTCTCAGCTCTTTAGAACAATATACTGATCTCATTTCCTTCCATTTAGCTACCAAATTTTGTCTCTCCATTGCACCATTTCTGTTACTTTGTTCTGTCTTTCCCTTCAGTAAACTGGACACTCCAGTAATTCAATCTTCTGTTCAATGTCATGGTTGAATCAAATCGCTGTCACTCAAAATATAACCTAAGGCTTGAACTATAGCATGGTTGAGTGATCAGGGTAAATATCCCTAAACCTGGAATTTCTGGGGTTTTAGCCATTGAGCTACTAAGTGGATTTAGACGTGATTTTTCCTCTGCCACATGAGACAGGTCAAATCCTGTTTGCACTGATCAGGTCTCCACAGGGGAGGACACTGCAGGCAAAGAGACTCCACCTGTGACCAGGCTCACTATGGGTTAGTGAAGAATTAGTTATAATGGGATTTTAAACAGCAAATTGGCAGCAGTAGAATTGACCTCCCAAGATGGATGTGTGGATTAACAAATAATGGAAAAAGCTTAGCAAAATGTCACTTTCACACCAGAATAGAAATAGAAAGACACCAAAAAGGACCTCTGTTTTTAAATTTTTTTACTTATGCAACATAAATAGCCAGGTGTCCTGGAGAAAACCATTCTCATTCCCAATACTTGTTTGACTTAAACAACTCAGAACCAATAAAAACTTATAAACTAACCAATGTGTTTAAAAGGTTCAGGAGAAATGGAAGATGGTGAATTTCCTCTTATTTCAAAGACTAAAGAGAAAAATCTTAAGGACAGGAAGTGACAAGTTTTGTTGATACTGACACTCATGTCCAAGACATGAACCACCACAAGACTATGATGGAAGAACTCCTAAAAAAAAAAAAAGACTGCTTGATCGAGTGTGGAAGTTACAAACACACAGAGGAGAGCAGCCAACCAACCTACTGAACATTTTCTGTGCACTGTGAGGGGAGTGTTGAAAGGAAACTTAGAGGAGTTGAAATTGTTGGATAACCATCTGACAGGATCCAGAGCTGAAACCCCCTACTCAAAGATCAGAGGCCTTTGCCTAGCAAACTCACTCTGAAGGACAAAGAGGGCAAGCAGATAACTCTTCACGGAGTCCTATCACAAAGGAGACACTCTATAAATCTTTGTAGAATTGAACTGTTGAAATAAACCATGCTCAGATGGAAGAACTGTGATTTCTCAAATTAAAACAGCTGCTCCATGAATTGCACTGCTCTAAGAAAGCACAGAATTGGGAAGGAAGGGACACCAGAACTAAATAGATTCTTTTGCATCTGATTGTAAAATTAGGGGGAAAGCAAATGGCAAGAGAGAAGACAATCAAAATCAAATGGATGTGGACCATTTAAGTAATTGGGTCAAGGGATAGTAAATGCAGTTCAATTTAGGAAAATGCTCAATAAATTGCTTTATGAAATAACCTAGGGAATACAGGTTAAATGGAACAACCATGTTGGAGATTGATCTGCAAGTCACAATAAAGAAAATCATTGAAACTAACCACTAGAGCATTGCCAACATTAGTATAAAGGCCACAGAGATCCTAACAGCAAAAATGCAAATAGACCCACTCAGACCACAGAGCAGCTGCCCTCATTCACGTGCTGTCTCTGTTCTTCCTGTGCGAGTGAAAAATTAACTATTCCAAGCACCTTTCCAAACTTGGCATATTTAAAGATTACTATGGGCTCCCTCTCATTTCTCTCCAAATTTTCTTTTGACTGCTTGCAAAAGTTAACAGTTTTCCTCACAGATAAAACGGACCTGTTACAAACATTGCTAGTAGTTTGTTTAATTCTCTGAGGTACCACCAGGGGTAGCACTGGGAAACATGTGAGCCACAGTTACAGGGTTTTTTCCCGCCTAAACAAAATGGGGGCACAAAGGCAATGTCCACCATACAGTGAAACTAGAAGGAAACCAAAACCGCACTTCCTCCAGTTACATAGAGCTGGAAATGACTTGACTGACATGTGTCTCTTTCAATTTAAACTCAATGGGCTATCAGTTCATTTCAATGATTTTTTTGCTGAGCCACGCATCAGCCATGTGCCGGGGATTCCAAGATGACTATGTTACTCTCCTCCCCAGAGACCAACAGTCAGTGTAGCAGACAGATGATTACAGCTACGGGAGCTAGGCAAGGACAACTTGGCTGCTGTGAGGTGATTGCATGCATATTCTGCAGACTGGTTCTGGATATAAATTTGACTGACATTTCCAACCACCACCCCAAAGAAAATTTTAAATGTTTGATTGGTATATTAAAGACCCAGGTGAAGGAAAGGCATGGTGATGATCTCCAATCATTTTGATAAACATATCTGATCTGTACTTACCAATAAAATGGCATCTAGAGTAACAATATTCTAGTCAACTTTCTCTCTCAGCTCAACTCTAGCTCCCAGCCTTGGAAAAGTATTTTCTCCTGGCTGAGGCTCACTTGAATTCCTCAAAGAAGGCAGAGCTATACCAACCAGACTAGAAAAATATTGGATTTCATTGACTTGAGTAAAAATATTTTAATGGAAAGTAGTCTGGAACTGGACTTTAAGAAATGTTGGTTTGGATCTTGCAACTCTACTGTGTTATCTGTTACATGGCCTCTTCCAACCTCAACCTACTTCTCTTTTTAATAGTAACACTCTATTGATATTTTTTATACTAAACAGGGGACTATATGTAATAAGGCTTAGCACATAATTAGTGCTGTCTTTTCATGCCAATTCTATCAGATGCCAGGAGAAAAAGAACTTTTCTATATTGCAATCTCCTATCTATGATGTCACTAAAGTATAGTGGAAATAAAAATAGTGTTAGCTACACATCGAATTTTAAGGGATACTGAGTGACATACTCAGTTTCTAGTGCTGTGTCCTACTTTGCCATAGTCAACTCACTGTCATAGCTTTAACTCTTAGTCTCCACAGTGTCTGGGGCCTACAGCTCCTGCAGTACTTAGCCATACTTCACCATGATAGGCAATCATTAGTGCATGTAAGTGACTCTTCTTAAGAAAGACAAAGCTCAAAGCATAAAGCAATTCAAAATGTATACATAAGCCAAAATCAAAATCTAATTTTTAAAAGGTAATATCCTGTTACCGAGCAGGGGGAAATGAAACATTTTGTTCTGAACTAGCAAAAACCATCAAGTAAGTTCTCTTATTCCTACCAAATCATTATCTTGTAATGTTTTTCCTTGGCTTTTTAAATAGGACAATTTTCCATTGATTCTCAAAAGCAACTCTCCAAGTAAAGTAGATTTCATCATGATTCAAACTTACAACATTTTTTAGTAAAGAAACACCAGATAAACACTAGGATAGCTAATACTTTAGTGCCAAACAACCAAACAGATGTGATTCCTACCACTTCCTATCTTTCCAAAAGACGTGATTAATGGGGAATTATAAGAATATTCTAATTCTTGTTGAAAAGCTTGATCGATTTATTGGTGCTTGCAGCCAAACAATAACCAGGTCCATGTTTCAAATCACTGCAGATGACCCAGAATCTGGGGCTCATCATAATTCTATACTTTACTACAAGACTAGTGCCAAGAAAACTTCCTCCCAGCTCAGTAATCCTTCTTCCTTTCTGGATAAATTCTACATAGCTTTCTCTTTATTCCTGCCTCCGGTTAAAATTTCTTGCAAGCAGCCTTGTAAATGACTTCTGTTTTTAGAAGATTCATTACAGCTACACTCTGTCTCTTGATTCCCACCCTTGGAACAATTTCCACTCTCTACCCAAGCAGGAACCTTGCACAGAAGTCTCAGACCAGCCCCAATTATCCCAAGAAGCCATTATAGATGGCTAGGCGAGGTTCTGCTATGTTCCCATACCATTCTTTATCTTCCCAATCACAACACTTCACATGTTATTACTGATTTCTATTTAATTGCCCATCTTTCCACTGAACTATACAACCTTGAAAAAAACATTGTCTCCTCAGTACATTTCAATAGTTCAATAATGCTTCCCAACATTTTATAAGTTTTTAAAGTTCAAATCTTACTCTTTCTCATGAGAGAAACCACAGCACTTTTACTTATGTCAATTGTCCACTGATAACTCATTCTTTCTTCATTATTTTGGCTACTGAGCTCAAAAGCTGGGACAGAGAACAAGGCCTGATAGCTACAGATGACCCCAGCTTCTCTTGCAGCAAGATTCAGGCCAGCTAGATATGAAATGAAGAGATATGTCAACTTTCAAGTCCCGTTTTCAAAAATGAAGCTTCTTCTCCAGTTGTTCCTTCATCTTCCTAAAGGTTCATCATCATCATCATCATCATCATCATCATCATCATCATCATCCCGTTGATTGTCGAATTTCTCGAGCGGTCTCAGTAATATCTCCATTCGTTCAATCCCTGAGATTTTAGAAGTCTATCTCTACTCATCCTTCCAAAGATGCTGTACTGGAAGATCTTTCAGGGTCAGGGGAATGAGACCCAGCTTGTTACTGGTTTTGGCATATGAATGCACCATGGGGACCTTGAGAGGCTCTCCCATGTGGGCAGGAAACTCTCGGTAGTTTGCCAGGTTCTCCCAGAGGGAGAAGTAGGCTATAAGATATTGCCCGGCTGAAAGGTAAGAAAGCAAACATGGGTAAATAAGATCAACCGTAAAAGGGATGAGAGCACCAGAATATAGAAGAAATCTAGTCCTGGGCAAGTACAGAGTGGATCTGTCTATCCAATCTGTGACTACCTGTGTCTCTCTAGAAGTTAATGTTTCATGTATGTGTGTGTATTTTTCTCTCTTTCTCTCATATTTTTCTCCCTAACTTATTCGACTTTTAGTAATTCACATTATAAATTCTTATAACTTAATATAGCTTATAGAAAGGGACAGCGTTGGGACTGGATATAGTACAGCAGGTAGGGCATCTGCCTTACATGTGACCAACCTAGATTCAAACCTGTGCAATACATAAGGTTTCTCAAGCCTGCCAGAGGTGTTTCTGAGCACAGGGCCAGAAGTAACCCCTAAGCCCCATAGGGTAAAGCCTAAAACCAACAGTGGCAAAAGAGGGGTGGGGAGGACAGCTTTGAAATTTGGGGAGCTTTTTTTTGTAATTATAGTTTAGTAGAACAGTTACAATGAAAACTTTGATAGTTTTGATATACAAAGTTACTGTATCTTCACTACCACAACCTTCCTCCCATCTCCTCTAGTTCACCTCTTCTTCCCCTACTCCCCCCAACTGCGTGATTATTTCCGTTCTGCAATCAAAACCCAAACATTTGTTCTCATTTGATATTTTTCATCTTTTTCTTTTGGTGCTACACATGGAATAGATAAGTAAGATTATCTAGAGATTTTCTCCCTTTGACTTATTTCACCTAACTTGATGCCTTCCAATTCAAGTCAAGTCTCATTAAATTGGAAGATTTCATATTTTCTTACAGTTGCATAATGTTTTATCCAGTATGTATGTGTGTGCACATATCACTTGTTTATCCATTCACCTGTCATTTTTGCACACCATGTATCTGTAGGCCCAGTCCCGATCTGAGCAGGCTTGGAGGTCTCAGTCCCGGGTCCCACACACCTGGGTTCCTCTGCCGGTTCCTTCATGCGTGAAGCTCATCTGAACATGAGGAGAGGGGCCTTGAGCATGGCTGTGGCTAGGCTCCGGAGGTCTTTGGCCGCTGGGAGCTTTGCTTGGGGCGGGGAGGCAAGCTGGAGCCCATTCCCTCCGAGGCGGCCCCGGGGAAGAAAGCCAGGTGTGCAGGCAAGAGACTCTCTGCATAGCTCTCTTCCGGGAGTTTGCTTTTAAGTGTCTGGATGCTGGACGTTGACAGGATTACATGGTGCTGGGGGCAGTCCCTGGGTGTGACTGCCTAGCTACTGGGAAATGGGAAATCTGGGTGGAGGAGGCCCAGTCCCGATCCAAGCAGGCTTGGAAGTCTCAGCCCCGGGTCCCACACACCTGGGTTCCTCTGCTGGTTCCTTCATGCATGAGGCTCATCCAAACGTGTGGAAAGGGGCCTTGAACATGGCTGTGGCTAGGCTCCGGAGGTCTTCGGCTGCCGGGAGCTCTGCTAGGGCTGGGGTGGGAAGCTGGAGCCCATCCCCTCTAAGGAGGCCTCTGCCCAGATTTCCCATTTCCCAGTGCTAGGAGGTCACACTCAGGGACTGCCCCCAGCGCTGTGTAATCTTGTCAACAGCCGGCATCCAGAGACTTAAAAGCAAGCTCCCGGAAGCACGCAGCCACAAAGCGGCCGCGCAATATCTTATAACCTACTTTTCCCTCTGGGAGAACCTGGCAAACTACCTAGAGTTTCCTGCCCACATGAGAGAGCCTCTCAAGGTCCCCATGATGCATTCATATGCCAAAACCAGAAACAAGCTGGGTCTCATTCCCCTGACCCTGAAAGATCTTCCAGTACAGCATCTTTGGAAGGATGAGTAGAGATAGACTTCTAAAATCTTAGGGATTGAACGAATGGAGATATTACTAAGACCGCTCGAGAAATTCGACGATCAACGGGATGATGATGATGATGATGATGATGATGATGATGATGATGATGATGATGATGATGATGATGTATCTGTAGGATATCATTGGTTTGCCCTTTCTCCCTTACCTGAACTTAGATTTATCAGGTTACACCCATCACAGTGCTCCCAAGTCATTCCCATTCCTTTGTTTATCTGTAACCACTTCTCTATTCTATCTTCCCTAACCAATTAATCAGCTTTTTCCCCTCATCAGACTCTCTTAATTTGTAAGGTCAGATCCTTCTAGGACACTGAACCTGTATTGTAAGTTAATATTGCCTTTCTCGGGGCTGGAGCGATAGCACAGCGGGTAGGGCATTTGCCTTGCACGCGGCCGACCCGGGTTCGAATCCCAGCATCCCATATGGTCCCCTGAGCACTGCCAGGGGTAATTCCTGAGTGAAGAGCCAGGAGTAACCCCTGTGCATCGCCAGGTGTGACCCAAAAACCAAAAAAAAAAAATATTGCCTTTCTCCTCTCCTTATGTCTTTTGAATAATTTAAAGCAATGTTCTTTTTGTATCAATACAAGAAGACAGTTAATATTTTGCTTTTGTGACTTGGGATTTAATTGGCTGCGAATATTATTCATTCCTGGGCATCTGCTTTCTTGACTTAAGCCTCAGTTGCCTTTAGTTCCTAGCACACCAAAAGCAGGGTCCCAACGAGGGACTTAAAGTATCAGGACAAGCTGTGAGCTACCCTGGCATCGAAATGGGCTAGGCCAAAGTGCCATAATTCTTAACTATAAGTTAAGAGTTTGATTATGGACAAATGCTGTCATGATCCAAAAGTAACGATGAGACTAGGACCCTGCTAGGGATAGAAAAGACTGATCTGGCCTTAGCACTGTAGTCTGAGATTGAGATGACCCCAGAAGAGCAATTCTATAAGCTTAATGTATCTCTGACTGTGTCCATGCAAAATGATTAATATTATGAATGCTTATATGTTAGTTGGACAAGGAGAGGAGAAACACACCCATGGGATTCCGCTCTTGGGTGGGTCATCCTGCTGAAAGAGAATCTGTCCTAGAAGAAGCATCCCCTAAGGGAAAGAACTTTAACCCTATTGATTGTGACCACATCTATGTGTAAGCCCCAACCCCTCATGCTTGGGGATTTAACTAGGCTGTAAAAGTGGTCTGGGGGTTCCAGATCAAAAGCCAGGAGGAGAAGGAGAATGAAAGAGGCAGAAGGAGATTGATGAAAGATCGAAAAGGAGAATGAAGTAGAATGAGGGAGGGAGACGCAGGAGGAGAATCAGAGGAGAATGGAGATGGGAATGGAATAAACTGCAACTGAGACCAACCAGCCTGGCCCTCATTCCTTCCTTCTCCTGCCCATCACCATTGACCTCCCTGGGATGGGGGAAGCAGCTCGAGACTACTGAACATGAGCAGCAGGAGAGATAGAGTGCCGCTGCCCCTTTTGTGTTTACACATGTATCAAATTGGACTGGAACGATAGCACAGTGAGTAGGTGTTTGCCTTACAAGCAGTCAACCCAAGACCCAGGTTTTATTTCTCTGTCCCTCTCGCACAGCCTGGCAAGCTACCAAGAGTATCCTGCCTGCATGGCAAGCAAGCTACCCATGGCGTATTAGATATGCCCAAAACAGTAACAACATGTCTCACAACGGAGACGTTCCTGGTGCCCACTCGAGCAAATCAATGAACAATAGGATGACAGTGCTACAGTGCTACATCTATCGAATGAAGAGATAACATTTAAGATTTATAAAGAACTCACAAAGCTCAACAACAATAAAACCAATGACCCTATCCCAAAAATAGAAAGGAACTGATAGACACTTCTCTAAAGAGAACATGCAATCGGCCTGTGAACATATAAAATAACACTCATAATCACTTATTATCAGAGAAATGAAAATCAAAATGACAATGAGATATGATTTCATACAAGTAGGAATGGCATAGTCCAAAAATACTGGAATCATCAGATGTTGGTGGGGATGTGAAGTTTCTTAGTTAACAAAGCTTTGATCACACTTACCAAAATGAAACTGTGTATATAGAAAATTGACAATCAGCTACTATTTTTGTAGCTACTACTTATGAGTAATAAATAATTTAGTAAAGCTATTTATGTTTCCTATTTTCATTAGGATGAGTGCTTTGTTTATTTAATAGATAGCTGTTTTCTTGATTTGGAGTTGCAAAAAAATAATGGAAGTGCTAGAAATTAGGAAAGTAACTAATGGTTTTCAATATCACTGAGATATGGTGAATCAATTTATATAAAAGTATATTTAACTATTTAACATATTATTTAACTATTTAACATATTATTCAATGTCTGTTAACCATCCATGGCACCTATGAGATTACAGCTCAAAGAAATGAATTTTTTTCTTTTTTTTTTTTGGTTTTTGGGTCACACCTCGCAATGCACAGGGGTTACTCCTGGCTCATAAACTCAGGAATTACTCCTGGTGGTGCTCAGAGGACCAAATAGGATGCTGGGAATCGAACCTGGGTCGGCCACATGCAAGGCAAATGCCCTACCTACTGTGCTATCGCTCCAGCCTCTGAAACAATTTTAATAGGGTGCCTGTGAAATCAGTCCTGGACTTTCACACCATGCATTATATATTTGGATGTTTTAGAAAACAATTATTTTAAAGTTAAGAATAATAAACCTGAAGGGACATTTATGACAGACCTATCCTTCTCTTTGTCACAGAATTGAAAACTTTAAGTCAGATAATACTCATAATGATTGGCAAAAACTCTCCACTTTGAAAGCTTTATAACACAGTCTGTTATAAGCTATGAATTGGACTATCTGTGCCATGACTACTTTCCTGCAAACAGATTCAGCAGTTTCATAGGGTTCCCAGGTGTCCAAGTCAGACCGGGTGGAAACAAATCAAGCTCCCTTCAAAACACAAAAGCTTCAAGTTAAATACCAATCATGGAGTTAGAGTGCTTTCTATAGAAGCAAGCTGGCCTTATTTTTTTGTTGCTGTTGTTTTGAGGCCACACCCAGCAATACTCAGGGGTTGCTCCTGGCTCTGCACTCAGGGATCACTCCTGGTGGTGCTCTGGGTACCATATGGGATGCCAAGGATCAAACCTGAGTCAGCCACATACAAGCAAGAGCCCTACCCACTGTGCTTTCTTTTCAGCCCTAGCGGGTTCTACTTTTAACATATGCTTCCAGAAAGGTGACATGTACCTATTTGAATCTATCTATTCTACACACTACTTTTGGGTTTTTACATAAATGCCATTTTAGCAGGAAGACTTACTTTGTCCTCCTTATCTAAAAATTACAGTCTCCTTATCTTCCCTACATTTGTAATATCATGGAGGGTATTCTACATTGTCCTGATTTCTCCACTTTTTTTAAACTCTGTCCCCCCTACTAGAATATAAATGCCAAGAGTGCAAAGAAGGATGTCCTTGTTTTATGTAATAGTCTCAGTGACTAGAATAGTGCCTGGTACATAGTAATGCAGAGAATATCAAGAAATACTTGATATTCTTATTGAATACTTATTGAACCAATGGATGGACGGAGACTTCTCTGCATTTTGTAGTGAACCCCTCAGCAGTGCACATTTTAATCCTCTTTCAAACCTCTGATGTGCTAGCACATGAGCTCACAGATCACATTTTACTTCTTTAGGCTTATTTTTTCTTTTTGGGTCACACCCGGTAATGCACAGGGATTACTCCTTGCTCTGTACTCAGGAATTACTCCTGGTGATGCTCAGGGGACCATATGGGATGCTGGGAATTGAATCCGGGTTGGCCGAGTGCAAGGCAAACGCCCCACCTGCTGTGCTATCGCTCCAGCCCCACTTCTTTAGGCTTTTTAATTTTATCTGCAGACACAGATCGAAGAATTGGTAAAGAAGATGTCATTTCAAGTAAAAGAAAGTCTCAAATACCCTTAAGCGAAAAGGCACTTTTTTCCCATATAACTGACATTAGATTTACCTTGAGACCTTTCACTACTTTTGGACTAGCCATGTTTTCCTATTATATGTTGAATATGTTGGCTTTTGTGTGGGTTTCAATGTGAAAATCCTAACATGAGCTTAGAATGTGATCTTTTGGGAAATACAGTCTTGGTAGAGATAATCAAATTAAAATGTGGTCATTAGGATGCTAATACAATATGGGTGATATCATAAAAGGGGAAAATATGGACACAGACATGAAAGAGCCTGAAGAGAAGACAGCCATATGCCTGGATTCCTACATCCAGAAGCCAAGGGGTATGTGAGAATATCAAGATCTAAGAATAGCAAGAAAGGACTCTGTCCCAGAGCAATCAGAAAGCTTGGTCCCCATTAATACCTTGATTTTATAGCTCTGGTCTCCAGAACAATGAAATAACAGAGTTTGTTGTTAAGCCACTTAGTTTGGGGGGACTCTGTCATGGCCACTTATAGGCAACTGACAAAGCATTGTATAAATCTGAACATAGTATACAAATTCAATGAACTGGACCCTGTTTTTCACTCTCTCCTAGCTTGGCTATTTGTCCTCAGACTCTGGTGAATCTTCTCACTGCTCCCCAGATGACCACCAGAAATTTCAAGGGCCTCCTGCTTCTTCATACTTAATGAGGGTTAAGTCCATTCTCTCAACTGAAGAGTGGGATTTGGGACTGCACTCATGTGTGGGATATTTAAAAAAAAAAAGCATAGTATGATACTAATACCCAAGGACAGTAGAAACAAGGGCCAGGAGGACTAGTCCATGGTTGGATGCTTGCCATAAGTGCTGGTGGGGGAGGGGATTTGGGGTAGAGAAGGAACCACTATGAAAAAGATCATTGAAAATGATCACTCTGGATAAAAACTGCGTGCTAAATAAAGGTAAAGGAACAAACATGATAACCTCTCAGTATCTGTATTGCAAACCATAATGCTCAAAACGTGAGAGAGACAGACACAGACACACAGAGAGACAGAGAGAGAGTAGGAGAGAAGGAGAGAGAGAGAGAGAGAGAGAGAGAGAGAGAGAGAGAGAGAAGGAAAGTACCTTCCATAACAGGCTTGGGGGAGGGTGGCAGGAGGGTAACTGGAGACCTTGGTGGTAGAAAATGAACACTGGTAGAGATATGGGTGTTGGAACACTGTTTGACTGAAACCTAACCATGAGCAGCTCTGTAACTATATTTCACAGTGATTCAATTTTTTTTTTAAAAAAAGGGCAAAAAAACTGGCATTTGAGTCACATGCTCAAATAGCAAATCAAGGACAGTGAATGAAAGAATTGTGCTACTTTAAGCAAATCAGGACCTCCACTTGAGAGATGTTAATTTTTTTATTTGCAAGACCGTATTTGGTCTACAAACAGGTCAAGAACAAAATTTCAGAGAATTTCCCCCTGTAGCAGCCTCCACTAAAAATAAGCAAGAAATTGACAAATGGTTATCCCAATATTTTGCCTCTTCACCTGGGGAGAAAGTGCATTTGATACCATATCCCCTTTCCCAAGGGGAGTTGGGCTTCAGTTGCCTACAGTGATTGGTTAATCCCCCTATACTGATCTTTTGTTGTCCCACCATATTTCTCCTAACTCTCAGCAATACTACTCCCCTAAAAAACTTTTACTTAAAATATTGTGTCAAATTTGCTTCCAAGAATATCCAAACTTGGATATGGCCCAATTAATGAGGAAATCCAGTGTCTGTTTGAAAAGACAGGATAAAACTGCATTAGAAAGTCAACCAACACATGTCCACAATAGTCAATTACCATGTCCTCTCCTTCAATTAATAAGTCAATTATATTTTCCTAATAGTTTCCCTTTATCATGAGGATGATTTTACTCAAAGAGAACAGAATGATGAGCTTCATGTCCACAGTATATGAAACCAAGAAAATATAGCATGGCATGAGATAAATCCACAGTAATCTTCTCTCCGAGTAGGTCTACTGCAAAAAGTATTGGAAGAACATATTCCACATTATTATCTGTTGATCGGGCAATTACATATTAGGGGAAAGATTCAAGAGATAAAGACTCATTATCTTTGAAGTCATCCTCACTATCTAGAAACCAGCTATCCTTAGTTTAATAACCTAGGTTTAAAGTACTATCTTTTAATATATAGCTTATTTTTTGATATATAAATGACACAATGTGTAAACCGAAAGAGTATGTGTCTTTTGGATATATTTATAAAATGAAAAGTTATTGTTATCATGGCATTATCACCTCCACAGTTCTGTTATAAATCAAATCCAAAGTGAGATATGACCTTTAATTGTTAGAATAGCTACTATCAAAAACATAGTGTTGTGATAGTGTGATGAGAACCCTTGCGGTCTGTTGGTGAGAGTGGACACTGCCACACCTACTTTAGAAAACAATGTGGTGAGTCCTCAACAAATTGAAAAGTGGAACTACTTTATAATCCTGCAATCCCACTTCTAGTTATATATTCAATGAAAAATTCAAGATATCTTGGGCCTAGAGAGATAGGAGAACAGGCAGGGTAATTGCTTTGCAGGTAGCAAACCTGGGTTTGATCACCAGCGTCCCATATGGTCCCCTGAGCACTGCTAGGAGTAATTTCTGAGTGAAGAGCCAGTATAACCTCCAAGCACCACCAGATATGACCCCAAAACAACAGAAAAAACTGAAAAAGTTAGGACCTCATAAAGCTACTCACACCCCTACATTTACTGCAGCATTATTTATAATATCCAAATATGGAAATGCCTACTTGTATATCCAGAGAGGGAAAAGAGATATGATACACACACACACACACACACACACATGTACAACCATGCACTCCCATGCACACATGTATAGGTATGTTGTTGAGCCCTGAGAAAGAAGGAGATCCTACTATTCCCATCAACTTAGAAACATGAACTTAAGAACATAGAAGGACAAATTCCAAATGATCTCACTTACATCTGAACTTTAAAAGTACTAAACTCAAAGAAACAGAGAGTAAAGTGGTAGTTTGCAAGGACTAGGGAATTGGAACAATGGTAGATATTGGTCAAAGGACTGTGCCCAAGCAGAGTTCTAGTAATAAAACCAAACAAGTTCTGGGGATCCAGTGTCAACATCGTGAATAAGCTAATAATAGTGTATTATGTACTTCAGTGTTCCTAAGAGAATGGATCGTGAATGTTCTTACCATAAAAAGAAGCGATAATTAAAAATATAATCACTACCTATTCTGGAGGCGCTCAGAAATGGTTTACTGCGATCAGTTTTGCTGAACCTCCAGTCTGAGTGTTCTACCTATCTACGCTCTCTCCAACCTCTTCAAGAACAGCTTGCCATTGCCTCGGGATGGCAGAGAAATGATCTGGGAATAGCCAGCCACCGGCTGTCTCCAGCAAGCAGAGGCGGTGCTTCGCAAGTATTGCAGGACACATCCTTTCATCCTCCTTTGTTCTTTGAGTATAAGCAGATGTTAGACATTCTTCTCATTATCTCGGGATACTGTATAATATTATTATGGTGTCAGGCTATTAGAGGCAGCAAGCACTATACAACAACAGCCTTAATTGAGGCTTAGAGCTGAATTTGTAAGTATGTAACCTTACTTTGGGGGTGTTTGCAAATGCTTTCTGGAAACAGTTAAAAAAGATGTTTTCAATTGCTCAAATGGCCTCTTGCCCTGCCAACATCAAGCAAAAGCTTCTTAAGATATGGGCACAATAAACATATTTCTTAAGATTTTAATGTTAGTTGTTTCTATTCCTTCCTTCTTTCCTTCCTTCCTTCCTTCCTTCCTTCCTTCCATCCTTCCTTCCTTCTTTCCTTCCTTTCTTCCTTTCTCTCTCTCTCTTTCTCTCTTTCTCTCTCTTTCCTTCTTTCTTTCTTTCTTTCTTTCTTTCTTTCTTTTTCTTTCTTTCTCTCTTTCTTTTCTCTCTCTCTCTTTCTTTCTTTCTTTCTTTCTTTCTTTCTCTTTCTCTCTCTCTTTCTCTCTTTCTCTCTCTTTCTCTCCCTTTCTTTCTCTCTTTCTTTCTCTCTCTTCCCTTCTTTCTTTCTCTCTCTTCCCTTCTTTCTTTCTTTCCTTCTTTTCTTTCTTTCTTTCTTTCTTTCTCTCTTTCTTTCTTTCTTTCTTTCTTTCTTTCTTTCTTTCTTTCTTTCTTTCTTTCTTTCTTTCTTTCTTTCTTTCTTTCTTTCTTTTTCTTTCTCTCTTTCTTTCTAAGTACAACAAATCTATGAGCCAGAAAGCCTCATACTTGCCACTTCCTGGACTATTCCAAAGAAAAACTAATGAGATGTTGCAAAAGTTGTTCTCACATCTACCGTGACCTCACGACCCCAGAATTGCACTCTTTCTTTGAAGTTGCTCTACTGTGGTAATAGTTACCTGTCCGTGAGTCTGGACTTGGCCCTTGTCTCTGCCAAGGGATAAGGATGTAGGTGCATACAACAATAGTTCATCTTCAGCAAGGAAACTCCTGACATAGAAATCTGTCAGCAATCTTAGCTGACACACTTACCACAATAGGCATAAAGGAACTGGTCTCGAGACCTATGGTGAACTACAGCTCTCAGACTTTTGGTGGTGGTGCATTATGATTTGGCCCTAGAGGATAAAAGCTAGAAGAAAATACTGGGTCATTTGAGATTGGTTCCAGGCATAAGCTGTTAAATGAGTCTGAGACTCTTTAGCAGATAGAATAAAGCAAAACAGAAACTGAACACTTTGAAAAGTGAACTCAGAACAGAACTCAGAGCTCAGCCGCATTCTATCGAGGCTGTGGAGTATCGATCTGCAGGATACTCTTCAGAGTCTGCTCCCAAAGAACTGACTCCCTGAGATTTTTTTAATAGGTTGTTAGCGTGTGCCTAAGGAGGAAATTAGTATTTTTGCTGCTGTGAGTAACAATGATCCAGACCTATGTTTGTGATCTTATCTCTGCCACTTACCTTGATGCTATTCAAGTTTCTAAACTTCTCTGAGCCCTGTTTTCCACACAACAGACCTTGATAATGTTACTTACCTCACAGGTTTGTTGAAGAAATAGAAAAAGATCACTTGTATATATATTTGCCACAGATCCCACCCAAGCATATTTCATTTAGCCTACTTATCGTACTTCCTAGAGATCAGGCAATATTATAATTTAAATAAGTTAAGAATCTGGTGTTGGAACCCCAAAGAGTCTGGTTCTGGTCAATCATGCTTGCATGGTTACAACAAAGAAGCAACAGCAGCTGGAGGTTGAATCCAAAGTGCATCACTCTGTTCACATCCTAATAAGTAAAGCAAGGCATGAGATGGACCCCAGAGTCAAGAGTTGAGTTAAAACAACAGAAGTTGAGTTTCTCCAGCAGAAGAAAAACTGAAAACTTGGGACTCTCAATACAGTTAATCTACTCCAGAAATACTTGGAATTCCAAGGGTGGCAGAATTAAAGTTGAAAATTAATTCTTCCAATGAATATGTACCAAAACATACACGAACCATGAGGAATTAATATGCTTAAAATTGCTCAATGGATACTTTATAGTATAAAATTTCATTATTAATATTTGATTATGGATCCTAATTTTTAAGTAACTCTACACATGTTTTACATTTAACTCTCAACTATATGCTGCAAAGAAGACAGAGCAGTAGAAGTTTTAGGCGCCAACCCCCATATACTTATTTTTACACCCTGGATTATGCTATTGAAAACTGGCAAATGTTGTAATACCATACCTAATTAAGAGCAAACCAGTTATAATGAGAATCAATCCAGATTGACCATAATATGACAACGATGGCTTTTAATTCAACTTGTAAAATATTCTATCAATTCAAGAACTTAGACCTAGTATTTCTGAGTTATAAGCATAGTCTCCTTTTAGGGCCCTAGATAAGATAATTTTGGTAAAAATATAAGATTAATTCTCAATTTAGGAGTAGAACTTTGCCATGTGAATAGCATTTGGAAACATGAATAAGCATAATATTTCTCTTTACAGGAAAAAGAGTTATGCCAAACTCTGAAAAACAGGTAGATTCCTAACAAGAAACATCTGAATATGTGATGTAGACACTGCTTACAAGCCAAATAACCTTTGGTAAATTACTTATTCTCTCTGCATCATTTCCTCATTTGTGAATGAGAATAATAATAGTGGTAATTTCATACTTATGAGGATAAAATTAACAAATATAAGTACTTATTATAACCTAGAATATAGTAGGTACACAACAATAGTTCTATCATCATTATTCAAGCAAGAGAGTTTGAGGTAAGACTTGATTCTGCTATCTAATTCTAACTCTATCTGCTTTCTAACACATTCCATCTGATTAAATTAAACTAAATTAATTAATTAAATGTAGAATTTAAGATAACCAAATTATATTTGCATTTTAGAACATCTAAAGGCTCTGTGTAGGAAAATGTTCAGATGGGAGACTTTTGTTTATCAGACAGTGACATCTTCTGTGAATGCGCAACATCACAGCCCAGCTTTAAAGATGCGAAATAACTGGAGGAAGGGAAAAAGGAGGCAGAGTTTCAAGGGATTTCTAGGTATGGGATACAGAGCTATGACGGACTAAAGAGTAGGGGCAAAAGGACAACAGGTGAACTGAGAAAGGCTATGCAATCAGCAAGGCATAGTTTAAGTGAAGGCTGCAGACTCCAGAAAGCACCAGTAAGTACCCATTCAGTAAACATTCCTGCTGGAAATTGCCAACTCTCTATATCAATGCAACTGGAGGAATTTCTTTCCAGGTAAAGAAAGCTCACATATGAATGGGAAATATTTCCTTTAAAATTTACTTCACTAGAATCTATTTGCAGAGTATATTAAAGGAAGCCCATATACTTTTACAGAGTTGTAGATGAAGCATAAAAAAGGAGAAATATAGAAGCTGTTTGATATGTATCATGCAAGACAAAGAACAAATGTATTCTGAGAACTAATAATGCACCTGTTTGTTTTAAATAATGTAGTAACCCATGTCTACTTGTGACTGAGAAAAGCTTCACTGATATGACAAGAGCTCGAAGCATTCGCTATTACTTAAAACACTCGCAAGTTTACCTAGAACCCAGTAAGTTATATTTGCTGGGAGGTTTCCTTTCTCATATATTATTAAGACTGTCTGCAAAAGACACCAGCTTTCATGCAATAGCTACTCAGTTCTGGAACCTTCACCACTATTTTCTGCTTAAGAGAACCAGTCCAACTCGGCAACTATCTGGTATACAAAAATTGTTGATGGAAATGCTTTATAGTAAAATCTTCTAGGATATTAGCAAGCAATGCTTTCCACAGTCAGGAGTCTGCCGTTTACTTTAATTAAGTATAATTTTTAATTAATCTATTCTTTTTATGCAATGCATTAAACTGATGTCACTGAAATAATCCCTTAAGAGTTTGTTCTTATAAGTAATCTCAATATTTTTCCCAGGGATACATTTTTTTTCTATCTTTGCTTTCATAAATTTCTGAGTATGGTTGTTGCTTCATGCCTTGACTATTTTTGTTGGTATGTTTGGGCATATGCCAAAAACAGTAATAATGATGGGTCCCATTCCCCTGACTCTGAAAGAGCCTCCAGTGCAACACTGTTGGGAAGGACAATCTCAGGGCTAGGATGAATGGAGACATTACTGGCACCTGCTCAAGCAAATTGGTGAACAACGGGATGACAGTGATACAGTGATACAGTGACATTTGGGCAAGTAGGCAAAAGCAAATATAAATTTAGCCTCTGTATGCCTTATTTTGAATTCCCATTTAGTACTATCTCAGTTGAAGAGAGATCACCGCTGAAAAAGGCCTCTAATCAGACCTACATGTGTAGTTTTAAATGAAGGCAGGACCAAAAGCAGTGAGAAAGCATGGAAAATAGGACATAGGTAAGGTGGAGATGAATGATATAGCAACTTAATAATGAGTCTCTCAAAAACCAGGCTTTCACCTCCTACCAGTCCTGCTCTTCAGATTAATAAAATAAATCTCTGAGGAGATGCAAGTCAAACAGCGGAAATTCATGGACAGCTGTCCCCCCAGCTGAAAACTCTGGGACACCCTCAGAAACCCCAGCAGCCTCACCCACATGCCAATGCTGCTGCCACGTCAATGGCCCATAGTCCAAGTCCATAGCTTCACAAACCATCTCTGCAGACTCATCCCAGTTCTACAGATCCTGAAGCAATTAGACAGTGCAGCCTCATATGACACCTTCAAATTCCACAGTACTGGAATTCCAGTAGAAGCACACCAAATTTGAAGAGAAAGTAATGTAGGAGCTAACTAAACTCAACAAACAAAAGCAATAACACAGAAGACTCAACTAGAAACAGTTTAGTAAATTCTCAAAGACTTAACAACCCCATAGTGAGATAGAACAATTTACACAAATTTTCTTTCACTGAAAAAAAAAATAGTTTTTGATAATTCCTTTAGCCATTTGGTTTTAACAAGCAATATAAAAGAAATTATTGTGTGCCTACTAAGAGGACACTAGCAGGGTGGGGGATTGGGAAAATGGGGACAATGGTGGAGGTAAAATTACTGAGATGGTGGCATAGTGTTGGTACATCAAAAGCCCCTAGTAACTGTATTATGAACAACTTTGTAAACCATGGCATTTTAATAAAGTAAAAACAAAGTGAAACAAAACTGTGTTTGGAGTTGAGTCACCCATCCAGAGAAGGAAAACCTCTAGGTTCTAAACACAGAAGAAGCCTTATAGAGAACCTGATAGATATTCACACCAAATATTGTGTTAAGCACCACAACAAACACCAAGAGCATTATTCCCATAGCCCATAAACTTTAGGAGCCACAATATAGCAAAAGGTATAAACACAGAAACCTATAGCCTTCCCACCTGGTACAAGCAAGGTAATATTAATGGCTATATTATATCAGGTCCACGGGCTTGCGGATGAGCTCGTAGTACTCTGGCAGCTCCAGAGAGTCTCTTGCCCGCACGCCTGGCTGTCTTCCCCAGGGCCCCTTGGAGGGGATGGGCTCCAGCTTCCCTCCTCACACCAAGCAGAGCTCCCGGCGGCTGAGGACCACCGGAATCTAGCTACAGCCATACTGGAGGCCCCTCTCCACACGTTTGGACAGACCTCATGCATGAAGGTACCGGCAGAGGAACCCAGGTGTGTGTAATCCCATCAATGGCCAACATCCAGAGACTTAGAAGCAATCTCCCAGATATCTTTGGCCTGCTTCTCCCTTTGGGAGAAACTGGCAGTCTTCTGAGAGCTTCCTGCCCACATGGGACAGCCTTGCAAGCTTCCCATGGTGTATTCATATGCAAAATCCAGTAACAAGCTGGATCTCATTCCCATGACCCTGAAGAACCCCCAGTGCAACATCGTTGGGAGGGCCAAGTCCAGATGGACTTCTAAGATCTCAGGGAAAGGATGAAATGAGTTGTTACTGGGCTCGCCCGAGAAATCGGTGATTTACGGGCTATCGTGATCGTGATATTATATCAGGACAGGAGCAATAGCACAGCAGGTAGGGTGTTTAACTTGCACAAGGCCAAACCAGGTTTGATTCCTCTGTCCCTCTCAGAGAGCCCGCCAAGCTACCAAGAGTATCTCCCCCACACGGCCAGAGCCTGGCAAGCTGCCCATGGTGTATTCGATATGCCAAAAACAGTAACAAGTCTCACAATGGAGAAGTTACTGGTGCCCACTTGAGCAAATCGATAAACAATGGGAAAATAGTGCCAGTGCTACATATTATATCGAAACATCCCAAATTTCAGGGACCTACTATAATATATCTATTTCTTGCTCGTGTAACAATAGGATGCAAACATCTCTGATATGACAGAAACTCTCTGTCAAAAGATGATTTAGTGACCTTGGTTCATCCCAATTGTGACTTCAACATCTTTAACATTCCCTTAGTCCTCTTATTTTAGGTACCTGAGATTTTTTAAGTTCAGTTTGAGCTAATGACCACCTTGGATCTTTCCCCTCTTAGCCTCAGAATAACTGGTTCCTCATAGCCTAGTTCTGTTTTCTACAGCTTAGCTTTACATTTGTCCAGTGCTTCTCTCATTTTATAATACCAGGGCAAATTGAGAAAGCCCAGGTTAATAATTCTTATTTAGCTTCTGAGTTGAACAAAATTACTCATTTGCCTAGCTACTATTAAACTAGAACAGTCCAAAAATATACACCATCCACTGGGTTATACACAGGAAAAAGACACTAATGCAAAAAAAAAAGATTATCATAAACAAGTGACAGCCGGCATCTTTAGAAGATAGATTACAAGCAGCTTTACAGTGTCTGTCCAGGTCATTTAGAACATTTGTTCTGGATCCTCACCATCATTCTGTGAGAAGACCAAACAAACAGACCTGTATAGAGAGGAACCAAAATCTGGGGCGGGGGGGGGGGGCGCTATGTACCAACCCATGCTATGCTTGCGCAGAGAGCCCTTTGAAAGCATTTCTTATGGTCTCAGCTGAGTCAACCTCACTGATTCTATATGAAACAAACAGCTGTCCTCACCCAGCCTAGTTCAAATGATAGAGCTGTGATTATTCCTGGGTTATTACATAATGATACATCATAAAAATGTAGCAATACAAAACCAGAATGTGTGTATTGGAAATAAAGTTTGTCTTTTCTCACACAACTTAAACAGAAACCACTAACACTATAAAGACATTTTTGCTAATCTGCTTAGTAGAGGTACGTGTGTGTACACATAGGTTCCCACTGTATATATAACAGATACGATAGGCAAGCCTATGTGAACTTCACTAAACAATTCAAATGGAGACTCAGTCCCCCAAATCTTTGCATGCTAATACATTAATAAGAATGTACAATCAATATGGAACATGGCACCTAAATGTATTATTTCTCTTTAAATGCTAGGCTTCTCTAAAAATATCAAAGCTAATAAGAACTGAAAGCACCATGGAAATCTTTTTGAAACTTCAAATTTTATAGCAGAATTATCAACTCTCCTTTAGATCCATATTTTAATCTTGACTTTAGTCCCCAATGCAGAAGAAGCCAGATAATTTTCTACTGGTCACCGAACATCAAACTCCATTATTTTTTATGTGTCTAATAGCTAAAATTTATTCATGAGGAATACACAGAGTAAGAATACTAGATCACAGAATATTTGTATATAAGGGTGTATTTAATTATTTTCTTATTTATACTAGTTTGTAGAACTTCAATTTGCATAACATGGGAATATAGTTAAAATACGAATTCTAATTTGTTTTGTCTGCAGTGGAACCTAAGATTTTACATTTCTAACAAAAATCTGGTTGGTTGTCATAGTCACTTTTCTATAGGTGTCACCTTCAGTAGTGAAAAGATCAAGTCTAAGAGGAACTTACTCGAAAGACTGAGTCTGGTAAAAGAATCTCACTGCCCCATTGTCTCCTTATCCACTGATTTCATCATCTCTATCACTTCCACTAGCACCATCATCCATTTATACAACCACGGTCTTCTTCATCACCGCTACTTCCATAACCTACAACAATACAACCATACTCATCACCTTCACAACCACTATAACCATTATTACCAATACCACCAACTCCACCTTCAATAACACTATCATTTCTATTAGGCTATCACTAACAAAGCTACTATCATCATCTCAGTGTTAACATTCTGACAATACAAACTAAATGGAAAGGCATTTAGGCATTTATTTGTACACATATATTCTTCCTAGCATCCAAGAGATAATTTAACAAATATAGGTACTAAACAATAACAATAATTTGAAGTGAAAGTTTAAAGTTCATGAAGTATAGTCGAAACAGCAGGTTTAAAAACAGAAACTTTCTTTAAACAGAAAGTTTAAAGTTCATGAAGCATAGTCAAAACCTTCTAGATATCTTTAGCTCCTACTAAATATGGAGGGTGATAGACAAATCCTACTATAAGTTAATTCCATCCGATAGGCAAATTTTAATTAAAATAACATGAACGTCATGTGGGACATTTGCCAAAACAGTCTCTTTCACATATGAAGATTTTGGATTCACAGAAGCACTCATATATTTGGAAGGTCGAAAAAAAATTACCAAAAGATAGGCTTAGTTTACATCTGAAATAGGTAACTCTTTTACATAAGATTAAAAATAGAAAACTCTATTTCTCTCCTAACCATTCTTTCTTCCCAAAGATCCCTGGGATAGTCTGCCAAGTATACTTAACTTCCAAATCCACCACACTCCTCTCCCTGGTGAATATAATTTTCATTCCAAAAACAAGAAATCTGCCCAAGTGGTAGCAACATGAAGTTCAAAAACATCTGTCCTGCTAGGTAAAACTGATCTGTCTACATCATGTGGGCAGCGGTGACTTCCTCCACTAAGCTTCTGAAATGAGAGCGGCTGGGAAGGCAATGTTCAGCCCAGCCCCTGTGAACCTTCTGGGGTTTCAGAAGCGATTACAACCAAGATTTCTCATTGCTTGTGTGTTTTATTAAGTAGATCCCATTTGAGTCTAAAATCACATGTGATGTTTAAATATTATTTCTGTAATCTATACAAAACTGTAATTTTCCAGTAATGAAAAAAGAGATTGTCAATAAGAAGAGATATGAAATGAGATCGTTCCCCTTATTTGTGAGACAGATGTTATTTTTGGCTCTTCTGTATAATGCATTCCATATTATAATTTCTTTTTAACCAAACGCTGGAAATAGCATATGCTTGCACATGGTACACCAAAACCATTATCAGGAAAATCTCTTTATTAGCATTAACAACATTTCTAACGTTGATGCAGAAACCGAAAGCTGTTATGACCAACGTGGCCCATCATACCTGGACAGGTGCTGTTGCAAGCATCTGACACATTGCTAAAACAGAAATAATACTGTGTGTTTCCTTCAGAACCCGCCCGGGTTGGGAGAGCAGCAAGTGAGTTATTTTTCTTTTATCTTCTTGTAAAGCTCTTATACTCTTCAGCTGATAAATTTCCTAAAATTCGAGTTTCCTTTTCTTTGTCATCTTCTTTAGAAAAGGATAGAAAAAGAAGACATTAAGGGTAGCATAAACCTACATGGAAAATTTTTTAAATTCCATCACACTAACTGGCTATCCTACTTGTATTTATCTCTACAAAGTTTGATGCTGAGTAAATATCAGCTGAAACTAATTAGCTCTAGGACAAAAATCTCCATCTTGAACTGGGATGACAAGAATGCAACCAGAAATGAATAAAATGTACTGGTTAGAAGCAGACGACAAGTTTGCCAACTAGTGTGTGCAGAGGGAGAAACAAATGGTTATTATTAGGCTGATTTAATTTTCAATTGGCGGTTCCTCTTCAGGATGGAGAAGCTGATGTTCATTTAAATAATTTGACCTCAGCCAACTGCTAAAGCTTTCTGGATTTGCCAAGGGTGTTTATTCTTTTTTTTTTTCTGCAGCATTTTTAAAGATGGTGTCTTGCCCTTCTACAGCCTGGGGGCACCACCAGCTAGGATAAGAACAAACAACTGTGACTTGAAGAGACAAGGACTTGAATTATGGAATCAAGAATGCATAGCTACTCTCCATAACGTTGAATGTTCTGCCCTGTGGCCAACATGGGTGTGAAGTAGGATTTACAGTGGCAGCATTGAGGATCTAGAGAATCCACAGACTAAATTGTTTGTTTGTATGTTAGTTTGTTTTTTTTAAAAAAAAAGGATTGAGAATTTTGGGAGATTTCTATGACCACAATCAGATTGCTCATTACCATGAAATAAAAGTGGATAATGGTAAAGACCCAGTAGACGTTCCTTCCCAAATCCTCTGGGAGTACAGTAATGATGGAATCTAGTCAATTATCAATTTTATTGAAAAAGTGAAGAATAGAATGAGCCCCCTCCTCAACAACCCCCCCTCAACATTTACCAAATGTAAATTTGGTAAACTTACATTTACCAAAATGTAAATCCACATGGATATATGCCCACATATGTCTATGGCAACATTCTTCACAGTAGCAAGACCTAAAACCCACACAGTACTCAACAGCAGAGGAATAGATTAAAAAAAAAACCCTTTAGAATATATGTCTAACAGAATACTACTCAGCTATGAGGAAAGATGAAATCTTGCAGTTCACCGCAACTTGGATGAAATTGGAGGGTATCGTGCTAAGCGAAATGAGTCAGAAGGAAAAACATAGACAAATACCTGATATCTCACAAGCAAAGTATAAAGAGACAAAGCAAACGAATAGACAATTCCCAACAGAAACAAACCCTGAGATCAAAATAATGGAACTGTGAGCTGAGGATGCTAAGGGGGACCAGGGGAAGGGACCCTGGAATAGTAGAGAGACCGGGATACTCTGGTGGTGGGCATGGCATAGTAGTGTTGCATATATAAAATGATAGTGTCAATAGTACTGAAAACTATGATACTTAATAAAAACTCATTTGGAAAAAATAAATTCTTTATAAAGACTATTTCCCTTTATTTCTGCCCTATTGGAATTCATCCCCTATCCCCTTCCAGGCCAAGGCTAGTATCTGAGAACCAGGTAGAGTCTGGGGTGGGGGAGGAGAAAGACAGCTGCAGACCTCTGTCCTTCTCTCCCCACACAAGATAAGTGCTGGTGTCCTGCCAGAATGTGCTAATACTCTTCCACTGAGAGCCAGTCTGCCTTGAGCTGCTGGGGACCCACCCATATTTCCTAAGCTCATTTGGAGGTCACCCTCAGTTTCACTAGACAGTTCTCATGCCACTCTCCCTCGGCAACCTGTCTCTTTGCCTACCATTTCTCTCCGGACTCTGTCACACGGGTGGTCCCTACAGTCAACAAGGTGCAGAAGTCAGTGAACAAACACTCTCTTACTCCTTGGGAAGTCAAGGTTTAGAACTATTCTAGCTCTGTGTCTCGGAAAGTCTGCTGCAATTTTCTGCCCACAGTATTAATGCATTCACTAAAATGCTTTTATTTGCTTTCTTCCATTTTTCACCTCTCTTCCCATTCCATCAACCTCTTGGGGTCCCTGCCAAATAAACTGCTCAAAATCCATATTCTTATCTCAGATTTTGTTCTGAATCAAGACACCTACTCTAAGCAACTCTGTGTAAAATACAATTAACTCATAGTGAGAGTCCAGTGTCCCACTCACACTTAACCACATGATAAAAAAGCCTTCAAATAGTAGCAGTGTCATGACCTATCAAATCTAAGGGAACACTTGTGTATATATAGCACTGACTTCCAAAGACAGGAAATGTATTCATTAAACAATATCAATTAAGAGCATTATCAATCCACCTAAACCATTCTGTACATGACACTAGTAGCTTCTTTTTGGTAGATCTCCATTAGAAGAAGGTGAGCCTCAGGGACTCTCTCTAACCTTTCAGGTTTGGGTTAAACGGAAATTTTCAACCAAATTCAGCCTCACATCCACACATTTCTTTGTAAGCAAGCAGAAAATAGTCAAAGAACCTGTTGTGTAAGTTCAAAAGTGTCCTAGATTCCTATCCTTTTTAGCACACACCTTGCAAAAAATATTAGCCTGAGGCAAAGACTGTCATTCCAGAGCAGGACACAGTTAACCTCTGCTGGAGAACAGCAGTTAAGACCTCTGGGAGGCAGTGGGTGGACGCTGGGCTCTCAGAGAACACCACTAGGTGCTTTGGGGCTGACTTGTTCAGATTCCAACCTACTGCCTAAAACCAAATGTGTATATCTGTTTTCCACCACATACATGCCCAAAGGCTCCATGTTGGTAGTTTAGTCGGGGTGAGAGTTTCACACCACAGAAATCATTCAACTGAAAATTTCACACAGAGGGACCCTCTGCTCCTAAAGACTATGGTCCAAGAGGTCTTCTAACCCATTTTGGCACCCAGAGCAGCTTCTTACAGAAATGCATCTAGACTGTGAGCTGTGCTACAACTTTGTGCTGCCCAGGGAGGGATTATCCCTCTCTACCCTGTTTTTCTGCATGGAAAATGGCGGCAGCAGTGGCAACATCCACGTGGCGAGAGCCACCTCCTAAGACTCCCAACCCAGAGATATGATTTTTGCAGTGATGTGACTCCTAGGCGATCATGGGAAGGGGGCGTTACCAGCACGCCCTCAGCCCAGATAAGATCCGGAGCTGCCTCTCGCAAAACGGACCCTCTGCTCCTAGAGACTATGATCCGAGAGGTTTACTAACCCATTTTGGCACCCAGAGTGACTTCTTACAGAAATGCATCTAGATTGTGAACTGAGCCAAAATATCAGAAATTCAAAACCGCGAGGCTGCTATTGTGGCCGCATGAGCTCATAGAGCCTTCATTCTCAACAATGAAAAGACGTTATTAAATGATGCCTTTTCAGCAGGCCTGATTGTTGGGGGAAAATTCCAAACAATAATAGTGAGTTCTCTATTGAAATATTGAATGTATTCAAAGTATAGAGAGAATAAAGTGAAGATCATTAGCTACTTAGGTGGGGGCTGGATGGGAGGGGGGTATATTGGGGTTTTTGGTAGTGGAACATGTGCATTGGTGAAGGGATGGGGGTTTAATCATTATATGACTGGGAATTAAACCTTAAAGCTTTGTATTTTTTTCACAGTGATTCAATAAAATAAAAACTTGAAAAAAAAGAAAAAGAAAAAAATTTCACACAGAAATTTCGGCTATTTGTCAAACAGTTACCAACACACCCCAATAGCACTGTTCCTCAGACTTGACCAATTTCCCATGGCCTATTTATACAGGGGCATGAAATACTTAAAAATATTTATGTCATCCATTTAATTTAAGTATCATGATCTTTAGTAATGCAATATCATATGACTTAATAAGTATCTTGTATTGATAAGGAGATATCTTAGAAGGTATCTTTGAACTGTCACTTTCCAGATTAAATACAAGCTTGGGGTATATATTCTTGGGTACATAGTCAATTATTTCTGCACTGTACCTGAAATCAACTCTCAGATAATATCATATACTCAGACTAAACTTTGTGAAAGTAAGTTGCAGGAATCGTACCATGAGATGTACTATGGAACAGCCATTAGGCAAAACACCTCATATTTCATTTCTAGCTTTTTAAGGGGACATTTACTCAACAAAATTTGAGAAATTACTGTACATGGATCCCTTTTCAAAATGCTATGAGAAAATCAGTGTGAGAAAATAAAAGGACCTATTCTAGAGCTATTTGGTTCCTATGAAGGACTTATGATTCTAAAGAATAATAACTCCCCCTCAAATTTCTCTAATTTGTCTGCTGGAGGCAAACATATAAGAATAGGCTGTAGCTTAAATAGCAAAGCAAGAAGTTGTTGGTGAGTAATGGAAGGAAATATCAGATAGGAGTAGAGATTGAGAAGGAAGAGGAGAAGCTATCTTTGGTTTAATGCAGAGTATAAAGAGGCTGAAGAATAACCACCAGGTCAAATATATCCCACAACACTGCTATCTCCCAAATTTTAAATTCTTAACTACAAGACCTTATAGAACATAATCTGCTATTCTATTAAATGAAAGAATTAGAAGTGACTAGTGTGAACCAGCTCTAATCAATTTCTCATCACACATTACAGCAATAGTGTACTGAGAAGTGTGTAGGGGGCATGGCTTATCCAAAGTACAAGCAATAAGGTATGTGTTTTATATTATCCTATGCACAGGCAACTCTAAAGTCATTAGTGATGAAATATTCCATACAAACCTGGCAAAGCATTCCTGCCACCTCTCCACTCTGGCATAACACTAATCACTACTAGAAATTAAATATTAAAGGGTGAATAAAAACCAGCCTCAGCCTTCAAGGCAGGCACAGTCTGATACTAGTAATATGATCTAATAAGAGCTATGTAAACAACTACTGACATTTCATCAAAGCCTGATCCAATACCCTAGATGCTTTCCATATGTAATCTCACATAATCCTATTGGGAAGATAGACCAGGAATTAATCATGGTACTATAGTAGTTGCAACAATTACTGTGTGTTCAAGACATAGAATTGAACCTCAAGCATACAATGATGAATTAAATTTGAGCCTTGAAGAGGATGAAGAAATCTTCAGATGTGTAGGTAGACGGAAGGAGGTTTAAAATAAAATGGATAGGGGTTCTAATGGCCAAAATGGTCACACATTTCAGCTTGTGAGTCTACCTAAAGGTAATGGTTTTGCAAGTGCATAGACTTCCCCAGGATGTCAAATTGGGGATACTTCAAAACCACATTCTATAGGAAGAGATTTGGAGTCTAATCTCAGATTTATTATTGAATACCTTCATGGCTGTCATAAGTTACTCAAACTGTATGAAGCTCAGTTTCTTTATGAAATAGGCACATTCCACTCCAGTAAACTCTCATTGAACCTCTGTCACAGATTCATAAATAGAATGAAACCCATTTGAACATAGTCTATTTGATACAAACAAAAGCAGTTCCTATAGCACAGTTCTGATCATGTCAACAAATTTCTAGATACACAAAACATTTTTATCCATTCACTTTCCAGCTTGCTTCTTTCACTTTAGAGTCCTGTGTGACCAGAGTCTATCCAAGCAGCACAGAGAGCAATGCAGTAACCAACTGTGGACTGGGTACCACTCCATGGTGGGGAACAGATGTGCACACACACTCACATATGCTCACAGTGACTCTGACTGGGACAACTGAGATAGACCATGAGCATCTCATACATCCTTGAAAGAAAACCCTGAGAACCTGGAGAGAACCCACAGAACCACAGGGATAACATGCAAATTCCCCTCAGACATAGCTGGTTCTGGCTGGTAATTTTTTTCTTGTCATGTAGCACTGTCATCCCATTGTTCATCGATTTGCTCCAGCAGGCACCAGTAACGTCTTCACTGCGAGACTTGTTGTTACTGTTTTTGGCATATTGAATATGCCACGAGGAGCTTGCTAGGATCTGCCGTGCGGGTGGGATACTCTCACCAGCTTGCTGGGGTCTCTGAGAGAGATGGAGGAATCGAAACCAGGTCGGCTACGTACAAGGCAAAAGCCCTACCCGCTATGTCATTGAATTAAAAAAACATATTGGATGACCTGGTGCATGCTAATTCACATGCAGTACCTTTTTGTTTCATCTTTAATAGCAGAACTCCTACTTAGTTCAGGAAAGCAATGTCCCCAGGTAAAGGACATGACGTTTTGGTAACTTTCCTGAGCAGATGCCCTGGCACAGCTCTCTGCTTCTGACTTCCTTTCCTTACACTTTGGAATTCTACAATCTTAGTTGATTAAAGTATTACATTATGCTACATACAACCAAATGCAAACCCAAATCAATAACTTTCCCTAGAAGGCACCTTTGCCAGAGAAGCACACCAGAATAGAGGTAAAGCAGGCAACATTCTCATTGTTTTCATTGGAAACCACTACAGAAGGGAAAGCTAAACAAAAACCATCTGGCCGGCAGGAGTAGTCAAGAGATGAAAATGCAAAAGCTGCCTGTAGGGAATGTGGGTTTAAAATAGTTGAGCACCATGAAGGTGATGATGGCCTAGACTCCTTTAAGATCCAACAACTCTAGCATCAAATTGTTTTATCTAATTAGTTATCAGCATCTTGGATAAAGTAAAGCCATAAGGTCGTGAGACTAATAAGTTCAATGGGGGAGGAAGTGGTTTCAATTAGGGGGTCCCGTCCGTGTTTGTGGATTCCATAGACTGAAGCACTAGGTACTTCGGTGGTGCTGAAAGGGCTGGGAACAGGATAAGATAGGCAATAGCAAGCTGGACAAATGTTCTTGTACTTGATAAATAAAAACCATTTTACAGAACATGGTGTGGGTAGGAAGCAAAGTAACAGGATCAAAAGAAAAGCACTCTCATGTGGGCAGTGCTTTATAGATTCTGAGGCAAATACACATTCCTCCCTCATGAAAGAATTTCTTCCCAAGAAAGAAACTCCTGGGTTTAAAGGAATCAAAATTTTGATATATAAATACAGGCTGGAACGATAGCACAGCGGGTAGGGCATTTGCCTTACACGCGGCCGACCCGGGTTCAATTCTTCTATCCCTTTCGGAGATCCTGGCAAGCTACCGAGAGTATCCCGCCCGCACAGCAGAGCCTGGCAAGCTACCGGTGGTGTATTCGATATGCTAAAAATGTGACAACAAGTCTTACAACGGAGACATTACTGATGCCCGCTTGAGCAAATTGATGAGCAATAGGATGACAATGATACAGTTAGTGTATTTGATGTATTGATTTCTGTAAGTTATGTAAAATTCATTGTAATTATAAATCTATATATTTAGCCTTCTATTTGTTTTATATTTATATACTTGGGGGTTTCTCCCAAGTAGTGCTCAGTGAGCTAAAGGGGCCACTTCAGGGGACACTTGACAATGAGACCAGAAGGCTCACTGCCGGGGTCTGGCAAGGTCATACTGCGCAGGCCCAGTGGTGCTAGTGGCCCAGCTATGGTGCTGCAGGATGGAGGAGACAGGGGTGGGGGCTGGGGAGTGTCACGCAACACCAGAGATTATACTAGGTGCTGGCTGGTGCCTGTTCCTTTTATATATTTACAAACTGTGTATTAAGGGATAGATAAGCTCTTTATCGCTGTAAAACATTCTTTTTTAGACATCTTAATAATAGTTATCTTAAATGTTCTTTTGATAGTAGTATTACCAAATTTGCTCTACTTTGTTTAGCATTTCCTTTCCATATTTGTTCTCATTCCTTTCATTTCAACCTCTGTATGTTTTAAAATTAAAGATTTTAGGCACCATGGTTTACAATACTATTAATAGTAGAGCTTCATACATAAAATATACTAGCACCACATCCTCCACTAGAGTTTACTATTCTCTCCACCATTGTCCCAGTGTTTCCCCCATTTCCTGCCATAATCCCCCTCACCCGCCCCCACCAAACCTACCTACACCATGCTAAATGTTCTACCAAGAGTAAGTTCTCAGTTCCTATTGCCTTTGGGCATTTGCTATTTCCTTATTATGTTTCTTTATATCCCACCTATGAGAGAGAACATTCTGTGTATGTTACTCTCTAACTTCCATCCATATGATACTCTCTAGATATATCCACATGGCAGCAAATCACAAATCACATGATTTCATCTTTTCTTTTCTTTCTTTTCTTTTTTTTTTTTTTTTTTGCTTTTTGGGTTACACCCAGCGGTGCTCAGGGTTCAATCCTGGGTCTGCACTCAGGAATTACTTCTGGCTGTGCTCAGGGACCATATGGGATGCTGGGAATCGAACCCAGGTCGGCCGCGTGCAAGGCAAATGCCCTACCCTCTGTGCTATCACTCCAGCCCCGATTTCATCTTTTCTTATAGCCAAGTAGTACGCCATTGTGCATTTATATACCAATAGTTTCTTTATCAGGTCATCGATACTTGGGCATGTGGGGGGGTTTGTCCGTAGGATTATTATAATTATTTAAAGTCCTTTATGATTTCATATAAACCTTGGTACTTGGGGTCTAGTTCCTTGAAAAATATGGGAGGTTTGATTGTGAGTGATTAAATTTGTACATTGCTTTTGATGGGATGGACATTTTGACTACACTAATCATTCCCATCCATGCATGTGAAAGGTTTTTGTCTCTTACTGTCTTATTCTATGCCTTTTAAATGTCTTGTAGTTCTCATTATATAGGTATTATATATTTCATCTATTTTGCTAAATTTATTCCTCAGTATTTAATTCTACATTCATTTATAAATGGAATTGCTATGCTATTTTCTTTTTTGTAGATATAAATGTTACATATTTTGATATATGGCATCAATTCAGCACATTTGACATATTTAAATATACCAATAAATGGAGTAAGCCCTGAACACAGTCAGGTGTGGCCCCAAAACAAAACAAATGAACAAAACAGCTCTTAGTTGCGTTCATTTTTGTGTATTGGGTTTGTTTTGGTTTGGTTTCTTTTTTTTTCTTTTTTTTGTTTTCTGTTTGTTTTTTTTCTTTTTTTGTTTTTTGTTTGTTTGTTTTGGGGCCACACCTGACTGTGCTCAGGGCTTACTTCTGGCTCTGCACTCAGGGATCATTCCTGGCATGCTCAGGGGCTCATATGGGGTTCAGGGATGGAATCCAGTCAGTTGAGTGCAGGCAAATTCCCTGCCCAATATGCTATCACTCCGTCACCTATTTCTACTCTAATTTTTACAACAACTAATTTGATTTTGCCAGTTGTTCTCTTTCCATTTGCTTTAGCTCTAAATTGTTTGTCTATAAAGTCCATTTGTCCTAGTTTATCATTTAAAGCTTTTATTTCCTCCCATACTGTTTAGTTAATCTATCCATAGTGGCAAATGGGTGTTAAATCCCTATTATTGTACTAATGTTAATATCACTATATTAATAATTGTTTAGTGTATTTGTCTCATATATAACAGCAAGCATAAAATTGTTTTTGTTCTATTAAGCCCATAATCACTATATAATGCACATCCCTGTCTCTTATTACCTTTGTTAGCTGAAAATCTATATAAATACAGTGGTATATGCCTTTCTGAAGTGACATTTGCTCGTTGGATTGTTTCCTAACCTTTAATTTTGAACATATAATAATTAAAGCTGTGTTTCCTGTAAGTGACAAAAAGTTGGATTTTCTTTTATGATCCATCCTGTCTCTGTCTTTCAGTTGAATTCAGACCATTAACATTAAAGATAATTATTAAAAGACAACTATTTGTTGCTATTTTATTATTCGCTTTAGGCATTTACTTGATTTTCTGCATTATTTTTTAGCATATGCTCCAGATTGCATTTGAGTTTCTTCTCCAATTACAAAGAAAATAAGTTTGCTTTAAGATTAATATTTTAAAGTTGTCTTGAGTTTTATCTTTAAAATTCTATATTTGTTGCCTATACAGCAGTTGATCTTACATTTATTTTGTGGACTATAACGTTATTCTTCGCTCTCTCACCCCCACATTGTACAACTATATAATTTAATATTTTAGCCCGGAAATGCTGTGCAGTTTGGGCCCAGCAGTGTGGGAGACCACAGGGTCACACCCAGCAGTGCTGGAGGGCCATGTGGTGCCTGAGATTGAACTCAGGACTTTGCACATGCAAGACATGTGCTCCACCCCTTTGATCTAACTCCCTGACCCTGCAGTTAATTATATCTTCTAAAGATTAATAGTAAGAGGGAATTCATATCCACCTGCACACGAAGTTGCCATTTCTAGTGCTCTTCAACCCTGAATGTAGATACAGATTTCCATCTGGGATCATTTTCTGTACTGCTCAATAACTTCCTTTAAATCTTCCTGGTAAAGATGGTCTGCAGGTGATGAATGCTTCCAGCTGTTCTATGTATGAAAATGCCTATCTGCCTTCGCTTTCAAAAGATATTTCACTGGGTATGGAACTCCCAGTTGACATGTTTTATCTTTAAGTATTTAAAGATATTACTCTATCTTCTTAGTTTTATGTTTCTGATTAGAAATCTGCTACTGACCTTATCTTTGCTCCTCTGAAGTAGGGGTGTCTATTTTTCTCTAGGTGCTTTTGATTTTTTTTCCTTTAATGGTAATTTTAAACAATTTAATCAGAATGTGTCAGCATTATTTTCTTTATCTTTCTTTGGACTAGAGTATTTTAAATTTTGGGGATTTGTGGTATACTTGGTAGAATAATACCCCCACAACTATCCTAATTCCTGTTAATTCCATTACAATAAAATTTCTTGTATTAGTTTGCCAGGATTGCCACAGACAAGGTGCTTAAATTAAACATAAAATAACTTGTTCTCAGGGGCTGGAGCGATAGCACAGCGGGTATGGTCTTTGCCTTGCATGAGGCTGACTGGGTTCGATTCCCAGCATCCCATATGGTCCCCTGAGCACTGCCAGGAGTAATTTCTGAATGCATAAGCCAGAAATAACTCCTGTGCATCCCCAGGTGTGACCCCCAAAAGAAAAAAAAAATAACTTGTTCTCTTACAGTTCTGGAGGCTAGAATTCCAAATCCAAGGCACCAGAAGAGCCAAGCTTCCGCTAAGATTTCTAGAGGACCTTGCCTTGCTTATTCCAGCTTCTGAGAGTCATGGATAGTCTTTGGATTATGGGACCTTAACTCCAATCTCTTCATCTCCATTGACCACATTTTGCCTGCGTCTTTGTCTTCACACTGTGTTTGCCATTCTCTGTCTTCTCAGTAATAATGATACAAGTCATATTGGATTAAGGGTTTGTCCTCTCCCAGTATGACTTAATTTATTAGCTAAATTTACAAAATCTACTTCTAAATAGTTTCAAATTAGCATAATACCTATGTTACCTTAAATTGAAAAAAATGAACTTTGTATATGTAATTAAGGATCTTAAGATGGGAACTTTATCCTGGGTTAACCAAATGAACCTCATCATCACTAGGGCTCTCAGAAGCGGAAGGCAGGAAGTTAGAGTCACAAAAGATATGATAATATAGAAGCAGTTGGAGTAAGGCATACACAAACAACCACCAGAGCTAGAAAAGGTAGAAGCTGGAAGAGATACTGTCCAGTACCTCCAGCAAAGGAACACTGCTCTATTAATACTCATTCTAGAATAAAAGGCCCATTTCAGACTTTTGACCTCTAGAACTATAATAAATATGTGCTACATTAAGTTCTGAATTTTGTGGTAATTTGTTATAATAGGAGAGTAATGAATATAAGATTGTAGACTTCATAAAATAATGATTCTTCAATTATTTTGTGCCCTTTCCATTCACTTTTAGGGACATTTTTAATATTTGAGGATCTCTGTCCTCTTCAAGTTGTCCCACAATGCATCAATACAGTTTTTTTCTACTTTTCTCTGTATGGATTATTTTTTATTTATTAGTGAATCACCATGAGGTACAGTTACAGGCTTACAAACTTTCGTGCAAGTGTTTCAGTCCTACAAGGATCGAGTAGTATATGTGTTATTTTTGACAACTGCTATCACTGTCTTCAAATACACTAATCTCTTATTCTGCACTGTCTAATCTGGTATGAATTCGACCCAATATATCTGACACCTAGAATACTGAGGGCATTGGATCTTCCAATCTAGTAGTCTAATTTTTTTTTTAATATTTGTATGGTGGAAGGGAGGGCAGTGGAACCACACCTGTCTGTGTTTAAGGCTCACTCCTATCTTCTTGCTTAGGAACCACTCCTGTGAGAGCTTGTGGGTTATTATGTAATGTCCAGGATCAAATCAAGGTTGACCATATGCAAGGCAAGTGCCTTAACTTCTGTACTATCTCTCAGCCCCCTCTATATCATATTTTTACATGTGGAATATAGTTGTAATAATTGCTTTGAAGACCATATCTGCCTAGTCCAACAGCTGTGTTAGTATCTAGTTCAGTTTTGATGTATTTCTCTTCTCATGAGGGATTTAGGTTTTTGCACTTGGTGATTTTTTTTAACAGTGTCTAGTTGTACTGAGTTTTACTTTATTTAGTGTTTGGAATTTGTGCATTTCTATAAATATGTTTTAGCTTTATTCTGGGAGACAATTAAATTACTAGGAAACAGTTTTGTGCTTCTCAGTTTTTCTTACAAGATGTGTTCAGCAAGCTCAGACCAGTGTTTAGTCTAAGTCTAGTTTTTCGCTCCACTGAGACAGATTTTTCTGAGTACTCTATACTCCAAGTTTCCTCTGCCTATGAATGATGAAGCTCTTCATCTGCCTGGTGCATGTAGGCATCATTCGTGGCCTATGAGCACAGCAGAAAGTATTTCTTCTATTATTTTTGAGGTGGTAGTAACTCAGGCCTCTGGCTGTTTCCTTATTTGTGTGGCTGTTCTCTACTGTACCAAAACTTGTTGTTTTATATTTCTGTTTCAAAGATATAACCAATATCTCCTCATCTGTCTTGACCGAAGTACAACTACATTTTAGTGTGAGATGCCTCTCTTAAAGCAACACCATTATAATAGTTTGGTTTTTTTTAAGCATGTTTACTTACAAGATAAAAGCAAAAGTGAATAAAAGTTACTAACTTGAGGAAAACTGCCACGTAGCTTCTTCTTTGATAATATGCAGCTCTGTGCCTTGGTTCTTAGAAATTTACAGGGTCAACTCAAAAGTCACTAGATCTAGTGAAACTGTTTTCATACTTGTAACAGAGATCCAAAGAGGTTACATTCATTTGCCCTAGGTCACACAGCTATAACCTAGATCACAGAGTAAATGGGATAAAGATAGTACATATGTGACAATTTTTTAAATAACAGCAGTTAGAGGCGGGCTAGAGCCATAATGCAGTGGGCAGGGCATTTGCCTTGCATCTGGCTGACCTGGATTCAATCCCAGCATACCATATGGTCCCCCAAGCACTGCCAGGAGTGATTCCTGAGTGCAGAGCCAGGAGTAACCTCTGAGCATTGCTGGGTATTACCCAAAATAAAAATTACAAAAATAGCAGCAGTTATTAGTAGGTGTTTTCCAAGTCTGTGACAGTGATTAGAAAAATGAAAAATTGAGTTTACAGAAAGGAGCCAGTGCTAAAGGGTCCTTTTCTTATACCTTCCATTGTAAGTCAAGTTCATTTGCTTAAGCCTCATCTTATAGGGAAGGTCTCCAGCTCAATTCCCAGATCTCTAAAGGGCCAGATTTTTAAATTCTAGAACCTAGATCAGTGAATCACAGAGAGTATTCTGTCCACTATATTCCATCTCTTTCCTTCTGTTGATAAAATTCTAGCATCCATCCAGTGAAATCATTTTTTTTTTTGCTATTCACCACATATTTTTAAGAGATTATCTCAGAACAATGTGTTTGTGATTGTTGGCAAACCCTCCTGTGAGGACAGAGGGGAAATCTCAAGCCCTCGCTAAAACAACACAGATTCCATTTTGCTTTGAATTGCTAGTAGTAGAGTGTGGCATGGTGCTGTTTAGGAAGCAAGTTAGAAGAGAGAGAGAGAGTTCATGAATAAAAATAGGACTCTAGGCCCCCACAGAAAACAACAAGTCTAGAAGGATATGCTGCCAAGTGCCTCACTCAGACATTGATATACTGGATGAGTCTGGATTTGCCACTCTGTGAATTCCTCGTCTTTAAACAATATCCTAAGAACCTGCCTCTGCTTGCTTTCCAGAGAATCTGCACGTTATAAGTAGATTTAAAAACAATTTGTAAATCATTTAGAGCTCCTTGGAGATTGGATGATGTATACACATGTGGCATTATAACTATGTTAACCATACTTAAATATTTATAATATTACTATTGAGAGGGATTAGTTGTAAACTTTCTAGCGTCTTCAATGAATTTTATAAATGATAAAGTCAGCAACTCTATCATCTTGCTATATAATCTAATATATATTGCTAAATAATCTAATATAGCCTAGAACTTGAGATAGATATAGATAATTTCCATACTAGTAAGAACTGAAAGAATTCCACACCACAAATGTTATTGTCAATATTCAGAAGCAGCACCAAAAGAGAGAGACAGACAGACAGACAGACAGACAGAGAGACAGAGAGAGAAAAGCATTTCTTTTCCCTTGGAATTCATTGTTGTCATTTTACCAAATCCTGGGGGTTGGGGACAATGCTAATTATTCAATTTATTTTGTGGGATTCATTTTGAAGGATATGATTATTATTTTATATACATTTGTTTGCAAGGTTAGCACTTAAGAGATGTCATATTTCACCCAGAGCTGTACCTCCAATTTAGGATGGCAAGATTAGGTGGGTGGGGACTTGGTGATTTGAACTTCTAGGACTGAGGCTTATGACTGTACAGGCATAAATGAGTCCTTGAGAATGTGCTATGTACAATCCATCATACTTAGCTTGTGGAAACTGATGAAATATAGAGTCATGAGGAAAGCAGGCAACCACATTCCTCCAAAAGATAAGCCTACATAAATAATAAATGTTATATAATATTTTCCATAGATCTATATGCAAGATACATAGCATTAACCTGCATTAAAAGTGCTATAAGTACATTGACCCATAAAAATACTGACCATACTAATACATTAAACATGGACACTGATACTTTTAGATTAAACATATGATGGGTACTCCATAAATATCCAGGTAGATGATGGAAAACATATGTGCTATATACTGTGGCAATTATAACTAAAGGGAATGCCTGCTAACTTTCATCAGGATGAAGAGAGATGATTGTTCTTTCTTATCCATTCAAAACTGGTGCACAAATTTTGAAAGACTTCAGAAGAACCCATACGCCAGTCACAAGTATGACTATTAAGTGCTTTCTAACCACCATAGATTGAATTCCTTTTAAAATGTATTAGAAACCACTAAATTCTGAAAATTCTCTTGCTGAAACTCAAGCAAGATAGTTGTTTTTGCTTTGTTCCCATTGCCATAGGTAAGTTCCGCTTTCTAAGAACAGTCCTCACAAAGGAAAGAAATAAATATTCAATCAATACTCAGAAGACCTGCCTTCCAGCTCAGCTCTGGAACGTACTAGCAGCGAGGCCTCTTACCTACTCCCTCTCTCCAGACACTGACTGATTTTAAAGTACAGAGTTGGATTCCTAATCCATCAACTCCCTTCAATCTATGAATTTATGACTTTAATGCAGTTACACCCAAATAAATAAGGTTAATAGAATATGACAAAGTGTGAAAGAAAATGAAAACGTGTAGTAATAAGGATTAACATCATTGTCAATTATATTTTTATTTTGGCTCTGAGAAATCAGCAGGTAATGTTAAGTTTTAAAACTTTCATTTTTAGAAAAGTAGAAACTCAGGACCAGTGAAAGAGTCCCGGGATTAAGGCACTCGCCTTGCTCACTGCCAACCCAGCTTCAATCCCCAGCACCGCATAAGATCCCCTGAGCACTGCCAGGAGCGCGCCCTGAGCTCTGTTAGGTGTAGCCCCAAAACAAACCACAAAAGGCAGACATTTTCCTTTTACTTGAGTTATATATCTGCCCTGGTTGAGAAGATAAACTATTATCCTAGATTCACAGGCTCATCAGCCAGCAAGAAGGCCCGATCCTAAAAAAAAAAGGACAAAAAGTTCAGATGGCACCACTTTTCCAGTCAGAATGTCATGCTAGGTCACTGAGTACCCCACAACGGGGGAAACCAGAACCCAGAGGCATTAAATAATATTGCAGAGGCCACCCAGCAAGCCAGGAAGAGCAGAGAGATGAAACCCTCAAGAGTCCCTGCCCTGGGGTCAGCGCGGGGGTTTTAGGTAACAGCCCAGAAAGCTGGGGCGCCCAGGTGGCCTGTGCTGTCCCTCCCCCGCTCAGCTTCCTCTTCAGTGAGTGCCGAAGACCTTGCAGGAGCAAGTTCCACGAACCATCAGCTTTTCGGACACACGGCCCTGGCACTGACACCAGCGTAGGTCAGGGGCTGGGGAAACATCTGGCCTCCTTGGAGATGGCGCCTTCCCCCGCCCCCACCCACCCCCACCCCAACCCAAACCTCAGACACAACCCAGGCCTGTCAGTTCCCCACTTAAGGCATCCTATTACCCCAGGAGGGGCCTCCAGGAACTGAGGTCACCAAAACAGGGCCTATAAGAACACCTATTGAGAATAAAATTTGACAGCGATTTGTAGGAACAGTTCCCTCATTTCCTGGTCTCAGGGAAAGGCCTGAGGCTCTTCACTGTGATCCATAATTTACTTCTTCTGATCTCTTAGGGGTTGGAGGGGTAGGGCTGGGGGACAAGGGGAAGGGAAGGGATTGGCTAAGAAAGGAGGATGTGACACAGCTTCCACCAGGAAAAAAAAAAAAAGAAACACATAGGGGCACATATCTGAAAAGTTTTTTTGTTTATTTTGTTTTGTTTTTAAGTCAAAATAACTTGTCTCAGGCCAGAGGGATAGTATGGGGTAGGAAGCTTGCCTTGCATGAGACTGATCTGGGGTCTATCCTTGGTACCCATATGGTTGCTAAGCCCCACCAGGAGTGATCCCTGAGTGCAGAACTGTATTAAGTTCTGATCACCACCGGGTATGGCCCCCAAACAACAACAAAATTAAAAATTAAAATATAACTTGTCTCTTTGCCCCAAACAAGTCTGCCCACCATGGGTTGGAAGGAGGGAACATACTTCACATAAACATCCTCCAAGTCATCCAGTCGCTTTGCACTGTCTGAGCAGTCTGTGCAGAAATGAAAGGAATCTTCAGAACCTTGTGCAGCCTCTAGAATGACAATTTCATGACAGCACAGCTACTTAGTGGAAATTTTAAGAATTGATCTTCGCTAGCACAAATCCAAATCAATGCATTTCCTATTTTTGTATACTGAGTGCCGCAAGACTCAAGCAAACAATTAATAACAACCATAGACCATTATACTCCAGCTCTGAAAACTTCCCATCATGAAAGCGACACTTTTTCTGCTCACGTTTTACTAAACAAAACATGCCCTGAAGTTACTACAGATACAGATGGATTATCTTCTTATTTAAAAAAAAAAAAAAACACTGAATGCTTGTGAACAATAAGGCAGTCCTCCTGGAGATGCTAGGATCCAGGGAAAACCTTGATTTTACCCAGATTATCAAAGAAGTTGATTCTGGAGACAACACTGAAGAGGGAGACAACCTTCACTCCTCAGGTTTTCAATCAAAATTTAGAAACTCGGAAGATAGGAAAACCAATAAGGACTGAAAACAGAACAGCATTCTGGAAGCTTCAGGATAAATGCTTTTTTTTCTCATCCCTGAAAATTCAAGGAATATAAACATGAGCTCCTTTTGTTTGTTTGTTTGTTTGTTTTTATGTCACACCCACAGACTTACTCCTGGTTCTGCCAGGGTTCAGAAGACACTAGAGGATAACAAGGATTTAACCGAATCAATCATGTACAAGGCAAGTGCCCCACCCGCTGTACTATCTCTCAGGGCCCTGACTGAGCTCCTTTTGACACATGGCTTAACATTTGCATCCAAATATTCAGCCAAGTGGGTGTAGGACTGTGAAGATGAAAACACATCACCAAGACAGGAACCACTCTTGTCCACCCTTTTTCTACCTTCTTATTGCTTGCCAGAGGTCCACAGCTTCCCTTTGGTTTTGCCCTGAAAATGAAAATTCTGCCTAGTGGCCCCATGTAGGAGGATGTGATATATGGATAATTCCATATATTATTCCACCCCCGTCTGCTACAGATATACTGACCTTCTCTCATTCCTATGGCTATCCACCCAGTGTCATTCCATATGCTATTCTTATTGTCTGCAATGCTCTTTCCTATGTTCTCCATCCTTATCCAGGTAATTCCTACTCTCCTCAGAGATTAATTTATTGCTTTTACCCCGTGAATAGTTGCTTGACTTCCCTGACCAAGTCAATCTCAATCTCTCTAGGATTAGTGACACTACTTTAATAGGAGAGAGAGAGAGAGAAAGAGAGAGAGAGAGAGAGAGAGAGAGAGAGAGAGAGAGAGAGAGAGAGAGAGAGAGAGAGAGAGAGAGAGAGAGAGAAGAGGTGGGGGGGATAGGCAGTGTCCTAGGAGCTGGGAATATAAAGATCAAAAGACAATCAGAGCATATTGGGGAGGGGGGCGTGATATTGGAATATTGTGTGCAGGAAATTCTATCACTAATAGTACTATAAATTACAGCACCTCAAATAGAAATTTAAAACTAAAATAAAATACTGGAGCCAAAGACAGAGTACATAGGATAAAATGCTCGTTTTACATGCAGCAAACTCTAGTTCTGATCTCATTACTTTACAGGGTCTTTCCAGCACTGCCAAGGATCGTTCAGGTAGGCATAACACCTGAACACTGCCTCGCATGACCAACTATCCCTCCAAGAATAAAAATTAAAAACATTCATAAATATTCTTTAATGATGCTCATTGTTGGAGCCAGAGCAATAATACAGTGGGTAGAGTCTTGTACCTGACCAACTTGAGTTTGATCCCTGGCATTCCATTTGGTCCCACAAGCACCATCAGTAGAGATTCCTGAGTGCAGAGCTAGGAGTAACCCCTGAGCCTCGCCAGGTGTGACCCAAAAAGACAAAAAAATAAAAAAGTAAAAAAGTAATACCCATTGCATTCTAGACTGCTACTTCTAATGACCTTGAAAAGTATGCATTTTTTTCTTACCATTGAACATTTGCCTCAATGTACCAAAATAATACCTTAAGGATCACATAGATCACTGATAAACATTTGTACACTGAATTAAGAAATGATGGCTGAAAGAATTGAATGATAAAGCATATCTCTAGATGACTACCTATAGTAAGTATTCTCTGCACCACACCCATCTACCCTCAGAATTTACTTAAAAATGCCAAGAGCTATTTACCCTGCAAATATCTGCCTGTCGTTTTCTATGACCCAAATAAGCATACTTATCCTATGAGTATCACAGAATAAATGTCTCAGGATATTTATCTTTTTATCAATGTGTTAGGGAAGCCAGAGGAATAATACATCCAAGTCAAGTTTTCTTGGAATAAGAGTTAACTCATCTCACTTCTTTAATGGGAGAACTCTTAAGAAGTCCACAATCCTGGGGCTGGAGCAATAGTACAGCGGGTAGGGTGTTTGCCTTGCACGCGGCCGACCCGGGTTCGATTCCCAGCATCCCATATGGTCCCCCAAGCATCGACAGGAGAAATTCCTGAGTGCATGAGCCAGGAGTAATCCCTGTGGATTACCGGGTGTGACCCAAAAAGAAAAAAAAAAAAGAAGTTCACAATCCTAAGATATTAGGCCTCCCAAGGGATATTTAGTAATGTCTGGAGTTATCACAAACAGGGGGTTGAAGAGGCTGCTACTTGCATCAAGCAGATAGAGAGTGAAAACACTACTACATATTTAAGAACACACAGGACAGATGCCTACAATCCAAAATACCTCAAATTCCAGAGCAGTAAGTCTGAGTAAGCCTGCTCTGAGCACATATCCTATCTCTTAGAGTACCAGAATAACTGGATTCTGTTTGTTATAGATAGAGAGGGCGTGATAACAGGCAGTTTATCTGCTTCCTCCCCTTCCCCATCTCACTTCTCACTCTTCTAATAATTTTTTTAAATTTTATTGATTCAGTGTGAGGTATAGTTACAAGCTTTCATGTCTGAGCTACAATCACACAATGATCAAACACCCATCCCTCCACCAGTGCACATTCCCCACCACAAATATCCCCAATATACCCCCATCTTTCCCACCCTCCCCCTGCCTCCATGGCAGACAATATTCCCCATACTCTCTCTCTCTACTTTTGGGCATTATGGCTTGCAACACAGACACTGAGAGGCCATCATGTTTGGTCCATTATCCACTTTCGGCACGCATCTCCCATCCCAACTGGTTCCTCCAGCCATCATTTTCTTAGTGATTCCTTCTCTATTCCAGCTGTCCTCTCCCTGCCCACTCGTGAGGCAGGCTTCCAGCTATGGAGAGCAATCTTCCTGACCCTTCTATCTACTGTCCTTGGGTGTCAGTCTTGTGCTATGTTATTTTATATTTCACAAATGAGTGCAGACCTTCTATATCTGTCCCTCTCTTTCTGACTCATTTCACATAGCATGATACTCTCCATGTCTCTCCATTATAAGCAAATTCCATGACTTCATCTCTCCTAACAGCTGCATAGTATTCCATTGTGTAGTCTTCTAATAATTTTTATTCTTGTGATCCTCTCCCATATAAATTACTTGCTCTCAAATCCTTGTTTTGGAAGAACTACAATCATAAAACACAGCTCAGACTTTTTTTTTTTTTAACTGAATCACTGTGAGAACAGTTACAAAGCTTTTAGTTTAAATCTTAGTCATACAATGATCAAACACCCATCCCTTCACAGGTGCACATGGTCCACCACCAAGAACCCCAGTATACCCCCTATCCCACCCCCACCCTGCCCTTGTGGCAGATGATTTTCACTTTACTTTGATTACATTCAGTGTTTGGAGAGAAAACCCACTATTATTGTTTGAAATTTACTCCCAACAATCAGACCTGCTGAGAAGGCATCATTTGATAATTTGTTTTCTATTGCTGGTAATGAAAGATACATGATTTTGGATTTCTGGCATTTTAGTAATTAAGTTCAGAGTGATTTCTACCAGAAGCCGCTGGGTTCTGAAATTGGTTTGTGTGCCTCTGGGATCATGGCCATTCAGGAGTGGAGGAGTCATTTGTGAGCGGCTGCTCGGGGTCTCGCCTGGGCGGGGAGTAGTGCCGGTACTGCCTCCCCCATGCCGAGATTTCCCACATGCCCCAACACTGCAAACTCGTACCTCTGTCCAATGGGCTCTAAAAGATGGCAGCCACCATGCTGCCGCCACCGAAAGGAAAGGCCAAGGGACAAAACCTTTCCCCATCTGGAGCAGCATGGGGCCGTAGCTTAGTTCACAGTCTAGAGGCATTTCTGCAAGAAACCGCTGGGTTCCAAAATTGGTTTGTGTGCCTCTGGGATCATGGCCATTCAGGAGCAGAAGAGCCATTCATGGGCGGCCGCTCAGGGACTCCTCTGGGTAGGGGGCAGCACCCGTACCGTCCCCCATGCCGAGATTTCCCTCACACCCCATTACTGCAAACTTGTACCTCTGTCCAATGGTCTCTGAAAGATGGCAGTCACCACACATTTCCTTTTGTCCCTTGGCCCAAAAGGAAAGGCCAAGGGACAAAAACGTTTCCCTGGGGTGGCACAGGGCCATAGCTTAGTTTACAGTCTAGAGGCATTTCTGGAGGAAGCCGCTCCTTTCCAAACTTGGTTTGTGTGCCTCGGGGCGCTCTCTCTATAGATTTGGGCATTATATTTTGCTTGGATATTCAACACCATCATTCAAGTCTGCCTTCTAGGGGCAGGTGCTAGATCATTATTTTCCATTGCTCATTTTGTATATCAAGAAATGTTGTGTGGCTGCTGCAGCTCAGGGAAATAGTCCTGGTCCCCACATACCAGAGCCATGTTTGTAGAAGCTCAGTATTGCCGGGATTCCATCTGCAGAAGATGGGGAGACTGTACTTCCTCCATCTGGGGCACCCCAGTGTTACTGGCTCGGTTTGGGGCCCAGAGCATTCTCTGGTGTTGCATTGCCCGCCGGCCAGGATTCTTCACTGTTAAGTGTTCAGACCATTTATTTTTCACCAAGTCTTTCTCCAATCTCATCTACTCTTTTGGACTGGTCTAGAAATCCACAAGGATTAAGCAGATGACAAGACCTCCTGAAAAAGGCATTAGTTGACCACTGTTGAGGACCAATCACCTTCTAAGTGGCTGGGGAAGATGCTATTTTCCACTCGGAGAATCACTTTCTTAGGAGACATGACCCAAAATGGTAAGGAGAAAAAGAAGGAAAGAAGGAAAAGAAGGAAAGAAGGGAAGAAGGGAAGAAGAAAGAAAAGAAAGAAAGAAAGAAAGAAAGAAAGAAAGAAAGAAAGAAAGAAAGAAAGAAAGAAAGAAAGAAAGAAAGAAAGAAAGAAAGAAAGAAAGAAAGAAAGAAGAGAGAGAGAGAGAGAGAGAGAGAGAAAGAAAGAAAGAAAGAAAGAAAGAAAGAAAGAAAGAAAGAAAGAAAGAAAGAAAGAAAGAAAGAAAGAAAGAAAGAAAGAAAGAAAGAGAAAGAAAGAAAGAAAGAAAGAAAGAAAGAAAGAAAGAAAGAAAGAAAGAAAGAAAGAAAGAAAGAAAGAAAGAAAGAAAGAAAGAAAGAAAGAGGAGAAAGAGAAGAAAGACTAGAACAGGATATGATGATCTTATTTTATGTTTCTAATGCTAACTGGATCTCTTCTATGGCCAAGACCTTACATTATCTTGTTCTGATCTTAAAACTACTTTCTTGGATGATGACAGGATTCTTGGAATCTAGCGTTCTACAACTATAAACAAAATCACTCACCTTCCATATCCTCCACCCTGAGCCATGCTCTGCCCAGAGGCCACTTCCGCTCAGGCACATCTGCCTGTGCCCTCCCAGACAACACTCCACCACCTGGCAGGCCTCCTTCTCCTCTCCTTTTTTGTTTACATACATTTGTCTCATCTGCATGCTTACAGTTTAGGTCAGCTCTTAAAAACTGGCACGTGACTGGGCTGCATTTCCTAGAGACAAGCCAGGGACAAAAACATTTGCACACTTTCCCAAGGTTACAAAGTTCCAAAAGCAGTTCCGAGCCCATGACCCCACTTCCTCCCTTGCTTGAAGTAGAAGACAAGTACTCTTAGCACGCACTATTAGATACTTGGTGTAGAGGTTCAAGTGCAAAAGGGAAAAATTAAAACTCTGTAATCCTATTTAACAAAGCTACTTAAGGAACAGGGTGATCCGTCTAAGGATTATCAAACATATAACTGTAGGGCATCGATTTTGGTGGTGAAGGTGGTGTTATAATGCTCAGGGCCATTCTTGACAGTGAACAGGGACCAGAACCTGCTCCCAGTGATGCTCAGGGGTTGAACCCGAGGCCTCACTCATGCATTGTGCATATTCCACCACTTGAGCTATATTCCTAGCACTCAATCTTTGAAGGAATTAGAAAACAAAAAGCCACATACTTTGAAATCCAAGCTGAAGATAAAGGCATACTTTCTTGATTCTAAAGACATTTCAGTGCTCTCTTTGGCAGCAAGTATACTAAAATGCTAAAGGCAGTTCAGTATAGCAAAATTAACAAGAATGCCATTGAATGATTGTGTCATCTACAGTCTCAGCTTTCAAAAAGGTTTGTAGGGTATTCAGAAGAGCTAAAAGTGTCATTTCAGTGAGGTTGCAAGCATTAGTCAAAATATAAAATCTAGGGAAAGAAGTTAGAGTTATTTCTTTTCCGTCCCTCTTGGAGAGCCCAGCAAGCTACTGAGAGTATCCTGCTCGCACAGCAGAGCCTGGCAGGCTCCCCGTGGCATATTTGATATGCCAAAAACAGTAACAACAAGTCTCACAAAGGAGACGTTACTGGTGCCTACTCGAGCAAATCAATGAACAACGGGATGACAGTGCTACATTGCTTTTTTCTTAGTAGGACAATCAGTCTATAGTGACCCATTCATCTTCCCCCTCCTTTCCTTCTGCTATTGTTCTGATGATGTGGGATCACACATACTTGGTGCACATGAAGCATCACACATTGTAGCGTGGAGCTCACATGCACTTTTTTTTTTCTGCAGTGCTCACAGGGGCCTTACTGATTTTAACAAAAGGAGAGGTATTTAGTAAATAAACAAACATTAAAAGCAAATGATTTTCAAAAGATGTTCAAGTATTTCATCACTAAAATAGAATACATTCATTTTAATTAAATTATTTTTTTAAAGTAGATAAGTAGCATAAAAATAAAATTGAAATTGTCTACAGATCTGAGGATGTAACTCAGTGGTAGAGTACATGCTTTGCATGCCAGCATGGTTCTTGGCATCAAACACTGTACACAAATGTTTTGAGTATGATTTTTAAAAAAATACTGCCTGAATTCTGCATCCAGAGACTCTCATGATCTATTTACCATTTTTGTGTTTTTCCTTCCAAGTTTTCAAATATGATACTGTCAACAGAAAGTGAGACAATGATTGTTTAATATGTGGACAATTCTTGTATTTTCCCCTTTTCACTTCTACGTCACACGCATCTCCACTAAGATCCGATTGGTTTTTTTTCCTCACTGTTCACTGCACAAGAACACCTGGCTATGTATCCAGTGCACTTACCACCGAGTATTTGCCAGATCAGCACCCAGATTTGAGCTCTATCCACTCAGAGACAGGTGGGGTATAGGGCCCTGCCTCAAATTTAGATAAAAGATGCCACATGGGTTACTAGAGGTCCCACCTCTGAGGCCCTCACCTCTAAATTGTCTTAGATACATGAATCTGTGCTGCCACCTCATATCTCCATGCCTCCTTTAGTTTCAAACCAGAGTCTGTGGAATGACCACATGGATCCACAGTGACAGACAAGTCTGTATTGGCCAGACCAATGGTAGAGCAATTGCATCCAGCCAACCAGGTTCAATTCCCATCATCCCATATGGTCCCCCGAGTGCAGTGCAAAGCCAGGAGCAACCCCTGAACATCACTGGGTATAGCCCCCAAACAAAAATAAACAAATCAAAAAAAGTCAAGCAGGGGAGGTTCCCATAATCATAAAGCATGGGTTTAACTTTTTTAAACTTTTCCTGAGCACAGAGCCAGGTGTGGCCCCTAAGCATAGAGCTGGGTATACTCCCCCCAAAAAAGACAGAACAAAAGAGAATGGTACTGATTATAAAACAGATATATGGACCAGTGGAACAGAATAAAGAACCCCAAAATAAATATGTGCTCATTGAACTGATATCTTATAGCCTAATCCTCTTGGAGAACCTGGCATGTTACCAAAAGTTTCCTGCCCGCATGGGAGAGCCTGGCAAGCTCCCCATGGCACATTCATATGCCACAACCAGTAACAATGATGGTCTCATTCCCCTGGCCCTGAAAGAGCCTCCAATGCAGCACCGTTGGGAAGGACGAGGAAAGAGAGGCTTCTAAAATCTCAGGGCTAGGACAAATGGAGATGTTACTGAGACTGCTCAAGAAAATCAACGATCAACGGGATGATGATGATGATGATGATGATGATGTTGATGAACTTTTCCCCTACTTTTCTCATTGTGGCTAAGCAATCGTACCCAATTTGGTCAAATACCAGATATTTCTCTGGAGGTATTTTGAAGATGTGGTCAACACATAATCAGTAGATTTTAAGAAAAAGCAGGCTGCCTTCTATAATGTGAGTGGATCTAATCCAATCTCATCCAACCTGTTGAAGGTCTTATAGGCAAAAGCTGGTTTCTGGTAAGAGGAGGAATTCTGCCTCCAGGCTATCTTGTAGAAATCCTGCTTGAGCTTCCTGCTTGCTAACTACAGATTGCAGATTTGCTAACCACCACAATCTCCTCAACCAATTTCTTTCTCTTTCTCTTTTTATCAGAGTCCCTTTTCAGAAAGAAAAAAAAAATTAGTTCAGTATCCCCCTTCTCAAAAGGGAGAACACCCCTCCTTTGCAATAGCATCTAAAACTTTTACTGCCTTTTTGGATTGTTCCAGCAGAGCCACTCCCAGGAAGGGGTGGTGGTGCTACCTCGGGAAACACTGCTCTATAAATGTGCTTATATGCTTATATCCACATACCAACACGTAGGTAAATTAGCAGGATCTACATCAATCCTATCAAATCTGTTCTCTGGAGATACTGCTGAGCACAGCTCATAAAGTACTGTCCCTCCACGGGAAAGCTGCCTCTCAGTAGAGTAACACCCAGGAGCACTGATTCATGGTCAGTCAAGCCAGCAGACACCAAAAAAACTAGAAAACCCATTTGGGCTCTCATTTTAGAAGCCTCAGTCAAGTTCCTAATTCCAAGTACAAACTGAGAAGAGATCATTAAAACAATCACCTCAACAACAGGAAAAAGACCAGGAAGGTCAGAATATTCAAGAGATTACAGACTCATTTAAAATCCTTTAGAAGTGCCTGCCAAAGAAGCAGGCTTGGGGCGGGGTGGGGGAGGAGAGGGGGGGAGGGATACTGGGGTTATTGGTAGTGGGAAATAAAAAACTGTTGAAACATTGTATGATTGAAACCCCATCATGAAAGCATTGTAACTGTATCTCGTGGCAACTCAATTAATTAATTAATTAAAATCCTTGAAATTGTGCTTGCATCGAGAGCACATATATTAAAATCCTCCAGAAATTGTTTTTACTTACATGATTTACTGGATCTGGAAGTACCTCTCAGGGTTATAGTTATGTAATCATTTCATAGTAAATATAATATGAACTACATCAGATAATTCAGTTGTGTCCTGCCACCAAAATTTGTATTTTACATGTGTTTATCTTAATCCCTGGGAAAATTGCTATTCAATGGATATTTTAAGCAAAGTAAGCCAGGCTGTAACTCAGCAACAAAACACTTGCATGTGTGAGACCCTGAGTTCAACTCTCAGCACTGGAGGGGAAAAAAGCGAATGTCTAAAAATAGTTTAAACAAGAACATCTTCTCTTGATGTTCATGAGCAGACCCAGAGTTTGATATGTCATGTAAAGTCTACCTCACATACATACGAAACCTGTTTAGAAAATTCAGTCAATCATTTTCTTTCCTTTCCTCCTTGCCACCCTTAAGCTTTCCTGAAGATTAATCGGAAGAACTCTGCCCAACCATCTCATTTCCTGCATGCACACACCCCAGAGACACAGACAAGCAGATCACTATCACTACAGAGTGATCACAGACCAAGCGTTATTTTCACCATCTCCTTCCAAAGACTCTGGCTGTTAGTCTGTCCTTTGCATCTTGGTAGTATTTTTAGCACCATTTCCTTTAAGGTCAGCCTCCTCCTGTCACAGTTCCCCAACCTGAGAAGTTACCTTCTTGCTTCTCATACCTTCAGCTTTGATATTCCTTCAGAGGGAAAATACTTAAGAACTGATAGAAGCCACAATCATGTGCTGACTGTCAGTAATGATGAAGGAGAAGGAGGAGAAGGAAGAAGGAGAGGAGGGGAAAGATGAAGATGAGGAAGAAAGAAGAGGAGGCACACTAGATAGGTGGAAATAAACAAATATACCAGCAAGTTTCTTGCAGAGAGGATCTGAGTCTTGACCATCTTTGAATCATTCCCTGTTAATATCAAATCTTGCACACACCAAGTGCTTATTCCATGTGTGCGGAAATTAGTAACAGAAAATAACAAGAAAGAAAAGAATAAAATCGGTAGGGTGAAAAGAGAAAGAATTTATTTATTCTTGGCACTCTGAGGAGACAGTAAATAAAGCACAGTTTTTGGACACATAATGATTGATTTAAATTTTAATTCTCTAGCTATGTCATCTTGCTCTATTTTCTCATCAATACAATGAGGTTTATTTAAAAAAATCTTAATTTGTCTGTTCTAAGGATCAAATATGGTAATATATGTAAATAATATTTCTTTACTGCCATATCTTTGTGGCAATAAGAATACCATTTCCTAAAATCATTATCACCCATTGATCTTGAAATTGGGTTACATTTTCTAGAGATATCTCTACTTGGAAACCAGTTAAAAACTAAGAAGTTCATTTTATGGAGGTTCATTTCCTGTTACTCAAGAGGAAAATTAATATTAGTCTTTGATAGTGTTTCAGGTCATGGCAGCATACAAATAGTAGCTTCTGAGGGATTCTGATATTTTAGTCAATTAATTTAACATATCTTCTGAATGTTCAAGGCATAACCTAAGAATGTGAAGTGGATACATCTTTCATCACATTAATCATCCTAATGGCATTACAGTGAATTTCACTCCCTGGCTTTACAATGGAATGAATGTTCCCTGACATCCCAGAGTACTTCCAACAGCCAAACCCGCACAAGCTTGGCAAAGACCCAGGGCTCATGGGTGCTCCCTCACCTGACTGTCAATCACTCTTCACTGCAATGAAGAGGAATTTCCTTTCTGGTAACAGGCGCAGTTCGAGGACACACCTCTGGGCTGGGCTCTGCCTCATGATCAGTCAGGGGCAATAACCCAACAAGCTTTTCCACCTACCAGGTAAGCTTGCTCACAGTCTACCCATCCATGGCCACAAGAAATGAATGCAAGAGGTTAACCATATTTTCTAGGGAAAGTTAGTGGTGGGAAAGACTAAAGGGAGGCATCCATGTCTTAATCCTGTACCCAACCATAGTTTTCTCTTTCCCTCTCATTTATCCCATAAGAAAATATATACTTAGGATTTTTTAAGGGGGGGAAAGAGACTTCTGTTGAATCACGATTTACTCTCACATTGGTTTTATAAAATTCCTACCCTAGGGTTATAGTTTTTAATGGGTTTTTGGCCCTCTTTCTCCCTTGCCTGTCCCACAGAGTTAAGTTAATCATATAATCTTTCACTCAGTTCAGAATCACGGTTCTGCTAATTAAGTTTTTTTATTTTGGTTTAAGGGCCATATCTGGCATTGCTCAGGGATCACTACTGGTGGGATTCAAGAGACCGTATGTGGTGCTGGACACGGAACCCCAGTTGGCAGCATGCAAGAACCATACCTGATGTATTATTACTCTAGCTCTAGTTAAGGTGTTTTCTTAATAAAAGAAAGCAATGATCACTTGTGTCATGGATGCAAAGTTGGCAGAATGCCATAAACACACCGCGGTGAATGCCTGATTTTAACAAACCTTTCTCCAAATCTGTAATTCTCATCACTCTAACAGTCCCTTTTAAAAAAAAAAAAATGAAGATGGGACGACAGGAACTCATCTCACTTGCACATAATAATTATAATGACAGCATTTATATTTGACAAGTTAAATTCACAAGCAAGGAACTATATTTCCATTTACAAGAGGAAAAAAAAGCTACCCAATAAAGAGCTGCATAACAAGAGAGAATTTTCCTTTAAAACAAGCTGACAAGAAAGTAATTTGTAGAAAGAGAAAAACTTGTAGCCTCCAGAGGATAACCTGCTCAGCAGAGACCAAGATTTGATCAGTCAATCCACAGTTCTCTAGCTGTGAGTTTCCCTAAAAATGTTCATCCTCTATCACAGTGCTAGATAAGTTCAGTTCTGAGGATAAAATAGAGGGACCCTCTTATCAGTTCAGACTGCTATGACTGAAATACCACAGAGTAGGTGGTTTAAACAACAAAATTTCTTCTTGCAGTTTTGGAGGTTTGAAAGTCAAAGCCCAAGTGACTGTCAGATTAGCTTCCTGGTGTCTAAAAGGCTATCCTCTTCCTGTGCCCTTACGTGGTGGGATCTTTCTAGGGTCTCTCTTACAACAACCCTAATTCCATTCATGAGGGCTCTACCTCAGTAACCTAGTTGCCATCCAGACACAATTCCAGAATGCTATCACATTAAGGGTTATATTTTAGCATGTCAATCTGGGGTGAACATGTTCAGTGCATTTCAGATACTATGTCCCCAGATCTATGAGTGTTAGGTGAATTTCTTGCACAGCTCAGGAAAACTTGTCATTGTCTTGTTCTCCCTCTCTGTGAAATGGAGATACTTCCCACTTCATTGTCCCATAGTGGGAAGCAAATGATTTTCTGCAGGATCATCTAACAAACTAGCAAATACTAAGAATAATGATAACTTTGAGCTAGAACAATTAGAGAAGTTCTCATGCAGAGAGAACATCCAAAATGAGTCCTAAAAGAGCGGGTCTTGATAATTAAAAGGGAAATAACATGGTAGGTCATGATTACAAAAGCAGCAGAGACAACATAGACCCAAGAGGCAAGGTGAACTAATGAGAATATAGCACTATGCAAGAGTCATGGCATATAGGTCTTTGAGTCTTCTTTCCAGATGTCCACAGGATTTGAAATGAATATAGCTTGCATGAAAGTTTGATGTAACTTAAACCACATGAAATGCTCTTTTTCCAGTAGATGTAAATGGTCCTGCCCATTTTTATGACAAGAAATCCTTCCTAAAACTAATCAGCCCTTGAGTTGCTAAATAGTGGTTCCAAAAGTGTGGTCCTCAGGCCAGCAGTATCCTACCATCTATATAATGTGGGTTAAATAATACCCATCAATTATGTCCATACCCTAGTCTATGGACCTGTGAATATATGATGCTTCATGGCAAGGAGCAATTGTATTTGCAGATGAAATTAAGACTAATTGATTGACTTGGTAGTCAATATGTTACTGATAATAAAGATATTATCCAGGTGAGCCCAGTGATAATCATAAGGGTCCTTATGAAATGAAGGAGAGTCAGAACCAGGGAGTGACATTCTGAAACTTTGTAGATGTGGCCATGGACCAAGGAAGGAGGAAGCTGGAAAAGCAAGAAAATGGGTTCTTTCCCAGAACTGCAAAACCTGCCAACACCTTGCTTTTAGTGTAGTAAAAACTGTTACGCACTTCTGTCCTCTAGTTCTATAAAAGACATCTCTGATTAAATCACTACACTGTGGTAATTTGTTACAGAAGCATTAGAAAATTAATATACCTGAGAACATGATGGAAGTAGATTCTCTGGCCATATCCCCAACCAAATGAATAATAATAAAAAAAAATACAAGGGCAAGCCCCATCAATCTGTCTTTAAACAAGCCTGGAGGTAACTCTAATAATACATGCTCAAGTTTGAGAGCCACTCACCAGACTAAGCAGCCACAATATTTTCCCTGGAGCAAATGCTCTCCAAAGCAGAACCCCGTGAAAATCCAACAATGACAATAACAATTATTTCCCTAAAGCACTTTTAGACAGATCCCCATGAAAACTCAACATTGACAATTACTGATTAACTATGATAAATCTACCAGTGCCATGTCCTGCCTTGACAGGCATAGGATAGGAAACCCAACCAACTCATTGGTGACTCAGATTCCTTCCAGGCTCAAATTCTCTTTTTGGAACTAGTGATGAATATGCACTATTCCCAAAAACCTATCTTAGAAGCTCTTTTAAAAAAATGATTCCTGACTCCAGCTAGACATTTTGTCAGGATGGAGTCATTTGACTTTTTCTTCTAAATTTGAGTAATAGGAAATGTGGGTGGGTAAGACTGAGGGTGGAACGAGGCTGTAGGTGAGGATGATGGTGTGTGTGAGGATTTGTGATGGTTCATTCTGGAAGGAGAAGGAGACTAGGTTGCATAGACTCCGATTTTAAGGAAAGATGAGGGGTTCTAATAGATCAGGATACAAACCACTAGAGCATAGATCCCATTTTTTGCCATCAAGTGCCTCAGTCAGCCTCTACTTGAATAATTCCAATGATGAGGGTCTCACTACCTTCTAAGTCAACAATTCCATTTTGGAAAGGCTCTATGGGCAACGTACATTCTCTTCATTTGGCAGCTGGTATAATTTCTGGATGAAATCATGATCAATTTCTTCTTAGCCCACACTGCCTTCTTTGAAGTCTCAGGTGCACATTCATATGCAAGACTAAAATACAGTCAGGTTGCAGCCTCCACTGCATCCCTGGGCTTGTTTTCTCAGCACTGTTAGCCTTTACTGACCTCCAAGGGAGGCATATGCATAAGTCCGGCAGGAGGTAGACATGGACCCTGTTAAAGGCAAAGAGCTTTAAAAGCCTTTGATGAAAGGCATTAAGGCTTGAAAGGGTTGTTTCTGAAATACTACACCTCCCTTTTAAGAACTCTTAAGATCCGAAGGGTGATACTCTCTCACCCCAGAAGAATTCAAGCATGAATGTCTTAGAGCCGTCAATTAAGAATCCAATTCCATCTCCCCAGATGCTCATTTCCACCCAAATTACCTAGTTGAATTTTTTTCTTTCCTTTATTTTTGGAAACTAAATCATGCTGAACAGTATCACCGTATTAAATAACCATTAGGTAGGTATTACAAATGAATGAATATATTAAAACCCATTGGTCTACTTTAATATATATAAATAGCAAAAGATTCCTAAACCATTCTTATTTACTAATGTATTACATGAAATGTTTGGGGCATTTATTACATGCCAGACATTAAGCTACAAGCCAGAACACAATGAAGAATCTGCTCTAGTGAGAACTGGAGACTAAACATCAACTCGTCTGAATTAATATAGTCCCATGGCATTAAAGTTCAGATGCTTCTATCATTTATAAACCGATTTAGGGATATGTGCTCATTGGACTTGGAATGCACCTGGATTCTTACTTCAGATGGCTAAATCATGGTATGCATTATTTTGAGAGAAGGAAGTTTAAAACCTAACATAAAATAAACTGTGGTTTTACCAGATGCTGCATGATAAATAGAAGAATCTCATTCCCAAAAGCCATCATAGTGATTTCTTTATGGAAATTGCTAAACCAAGAGGGGCTTATTTAATAGGATGTGTTAAGTCAGTGTTTCCTAAGTGGGGAAACTCCTTCTATGTCCCCATTCCCAGATTGGAGCAGTCCAGTGGGGGTGGTCTAGTTTGGGGTACAATTGAGGAGAGGAGGCATTCCTCCGTCTATTCACTTAAAGTAGATTTTCAGGGGAAATTTTTGTGTGTGTGCATGTGAAAGTGATTTTTTTTTTCTGAAAGGGGTTGGTAGGTCAAATAAATTTGGGAACGTCTGCATTTGAATATTTTCTTTACTCCTTATCTCAGTGTTTATTCCATCCACACAGAGTTCAAACTCAGTGGCCCGCTTCACTGGATAATTTGTGAACCCACAGTATTCCCTGTAACCTCTCTTGGCCTCTAGAGACTGGCTCTCTGCCTTTTACTTTTAAGCAAAACAGCATGAACTTCCAGCTGATATCATAAAAACTAGACCTCATCCCCACCTCAAACTTGACAACACCTGTGCATTTTCCTACATACCCATTTCTGAGAGTTTTGCACTCTACATATATGTGCAGAATCCTATAAACAGATTACACTCCTGAATAAGGATTCTGTGGCAGACCACTATCTTATGGAAAGATATAGCTGTCCTCTTTGATGTGAATTCAAGACTAGAGCAGGGACCAGAGAGGTAGAGTGATTGCCTCATATACGGCTGACCCAGCTTGGATCCCCAGCACCCTATGTAGCTCCCCAAGCCTGCCAGGAGTGATCCCTGAGCACAGATCCAGGAGTAAGCCTTGAGCACCACAAATGTGGCCAAAAAAACAACACACACACACACACACACACACACACAAAAGTCAAGGCAATCAAAAAAGTGCCAGAAACACAGTAAAGGAGGTAAGGTACTTGTCTTGCATGCTGATGACCTGGGATAGACTCCTGGCACTGCATGTAGTCCCCTGAGCACAGAGCCAGAAGTAAGCCCCTGAGCACCACTTGCTGTGGCCCAGAACTGCTCTCCAACACAAAAAAAGAAAAATTATAATATAAAATTCAGATTAGTGATTACCTCTGCAGGGGCAGTAAAGGGATAGAAGACAAAAATAATTCCTAAGTAATTGGTAAATATGTACTTTTTGGTTGGATAGTTTGTTCCTTAACAAGTAGATAAACAGATAAGACTTTGTATGGTTCAATGATTATTGTACATCATGAACCAAGGATTGTGTTTAATTCAATTTTAAGCATTATATCTTAGGACACATACCTAGAGTGTAATGATAAGAAAAGGAGAGGAGGGGAAGAGAGGGGAAGAAAAGAGAATAGGAAGGAAATAAGTAAAGGAGTTATTAGTTACTACCTGATAAAATATAAACATGCTCCCATCTGTCCCAGCTCAAGGTTTACTCCTGGCTCCCAGCAGGTCTATTCCCTGGTGTAAACCTATTTATACCAGGCATTTATACCAAAGATATGCAATATTCACAAAACTATTTTTCAAGAGCAAAATACAAAAACATACCAAGTATCCAAAAACATTATGAGTAAATTCCAGTAGATTTTCAAGAATAGAACATATATACAATATATATAATTATGACTAAACAGAATAGAAAATTATACAATATACTAATGATCAACAGATTGAACAAATCTCTGCTCAAAATATTGAGTAAAATGTAGAGATCTAATGTCCAATAGGACTTTCTGAAGTAATATGAAAGTTCAAGAGCATGACGTTGAGCTAAGGATGGGGCTCAGTGGTAGTATACTTGTCTTGTTTGTGCGAGGCCCTGGGTTTGATTCCTAACACAGCACCCACCCAACCCCACTAAAAGAGTCTGATGTGAACAAAAGAAGACACGATTCCCTTTCCTTCTATGAAGTTTAGAAATAGACAAAACTAATTGACTTAAGACTCATATATGGTGTGAAAGCTACAGTGAAAGGCAAGAAAATATGTAAAATTCAGACTGGTGACTATGAAAGACAGAGGAATTCAGTAAAAACAGGGCATAAAGAATTAATTAACAAACAGGTTCAAAAGAATGAAAAGCAACCTAATACTTAAATGGAATTCTCAATCTTACATGGGTGGGTAGGAAGATATCAGGTATAAATACTTTGATTCTTTACTTGTAGATAGATGTCACATATACCTTTGTATCCTTAATAAATTCCAAAGAGTGTAAAAAAATAGAGTATAAAACAAAACAAGACAAAAACCAAAGAGCCATCCACCATCACAAACACAGACAAGCAGCACCACGGAATGTCCCCAGAATCAATCCTACAAGAAACCTCATCTTCCATCCCCAGTTGCATCTTTCCTTCCTCTGAATATTTTTTTAATCCATATTTGCTGACTAAATATTCCATGGGCTGGAGAGATATCACAGTGGTAGGGCATTTGCCTTGCACGCGGCTGGCCCAGGTTCGGTTCGTCTGCCCCTCTAGGAGAGCACGGCAAGCTACCAAGAGTATCCCAACCGACCGACAGAGCCTGGCAAGATACCCATGGTATATTTGATATGCCAAAAACAGTAACAACAAGTCTCACAATGGAGATGTTACTGGTGCCCACTCGAGCAAATTGATGAGCAATGGGATGACAGTGATATAGTGATCCAGTGAAATATTCCATAGCTTTACAGTAACAGCACCCCATCACTCCTTCACACTTGCAGCTCCCCTGCTTGGCTTTGGGATTGTTGGTCAGTCCCACACTTAATATCACTTTGTAGGGTGGTTACTTAGTAGATCAGGTTGTTTAATAGGTCATATCGTACAGTGAACACAGTACTGAACTTAAAATCAGTGACCAGGCTCATTCCTGGCTTCGGTGACTTGGGCTGATCATTTTATCATTTTGCTGGGATCATTCGGAAGAGCCATTGGCTTTCCCCAGAACTGTTCCATTTTCAAATAGTTTTATGTAGGACTTCTAACATTGGTTTCTTTTGAAGAAAAGATTGCACTATTTGAAAAATGAGAGGAGGGGGGAGAGAGAGAGAGAATCGGGTTAAAAATCAGCTATATCGGGCTGGATCGATAGCACAGCGGGTTGGGCGTTTGCCTTACACGCGGCTGACCCGGGTTCGATTCTCAGCATCCCATATGGTCCCCTGAGCACTGCCAGGAGTGATTCCTGAGTGCATGATCCAGGAGTAACCCCTGTGCAATGCCAGGGGCTACCCCAAAAGCAATATGTACATATATTGCTTTTTGCAAGACAGCCCGCGCACCTGGCTGTCTTCCCTGGGGCCTCCTCGGAGGGGATGGGCTCCAGCTTCCCGCCTCACCCCTAGCAGAGCTCCCGGCAGCCGAAGACCTCTGGAGCCTAGCCACAGCCATGCTCAAGGCCCTTCTCCACACGTACAGATGAGCCTCATGCATGAAGGAACCGGCAGAGGAACCCAGGTGTGTGGGGCCGGGGGCTGAGACCTCCAAGCCTGCTCATCCTCCTCCACCCAGATTTCCCATTTCCCAGTAGCTAGGCGGTCACACCCAGGGACTGCCCGCCCCCCTCCCCACCCCAGTGCCGTGTAATCCTGTCAACGGCCAGCACGCACTATCTTATAGCCTACTTCTCCCTCTGGGAGAACCTGGCAAACTACTGGGAGTTTCCTGCCCACATGGGAGAGCCTCGCAAGGTCCCCATGGTGTATTCATATGCCAAAACCAGTAACAAGCTGGGTCTCATTCCCCTGACCCTGAAAGACCCTCCAGTACGGCATCGTTGGAAGGACAAGTAGAGAGAGGCTTCTAAAAATCTCAGGGCTTGGACGAATGGAGATGTTACCGAGACAGCTCAAGAAATTCGATGATCAACGGGATGATGATGATTATGATGATATATATCAGCTATGTCAAATAACCACTGAGCATTTTATGGCTCTACTATTTTAGTTTCAGGACCTAGATTACAAACTTAGCATCTTTGATAAAAGTCTAATGATTCCTTTTTATTGCTTTTTTGTTTTTATTTTGGAATAAAACAAAGTGGCTCAGAGATTATTACTAGCTCTATGCTCAAGGATCACTCCTGGCAATGCTCAGGGAAACTACATGTGGTACCAGAGATCAAACTTGGGTCTGCTGCATACAAAGAAAGTGCTTTACCCCCTGTACACTCTCTCTCTGTTTCTCTCTCTTTTCTTTCTCTCTCCCCCACTCCCTCTCCCTTCCCTCCCCCCTTCCTCTCTCTAAATGGTTTCTGCCAAGAATAATATGAGGCTCAAAAGTCCATCTTACCTCAAATTGCTCATGTCAATAAGAAACTTCAGACTCAGCGTCACAAAAATTTCTTTAAGGTGTAATTCTGATCTGCAATCAGAATGCATACTTTGGAGAAATGAAGGTTGCTCTTCCTTTTCATCTTTTTCCTCCTGTTCCCCACTCAGTTGGAACTGATCCCTAAAAGAACCACACAACTACATGGTGCCAATTTCTAGACATTTACATTGAGCAAGCTTGAAATGAGAAGATTTGAAGTGTTTTCATAGAAATAAGTAATATTCTCCAAGGGAGTGAAAGCCAGCCATGATATGAACTGTCTATGTCTCAAACAACCCAAAACTCAACACTTTCTTCAAATCACCAAAATAATTCCCTCCAGTCAGCTTCTACTGAAAAAAAATCTCCATTTGTTTATAGGATGAGCACTAAACACACTGGATTCTTCCACCCATGGCCTGGAAAATAATTCTTCTGGATTTTTATAAACAAGTTAAGTGGAAGAGATTCAAAGCAGTTCCCTCGCTAAAGGAAATTATACCCAGGCTCCAAACTTCAGCATGTATATTTCAGTGTCCAAAGATGTCAAATTAGTCTAACCCACTCTCAGGGGCAGGGACTGCAAAGGCAGACTCCTGTGTCTGGGTCTCTAGAGTGGAACTGGTGCTGAGAGAGTACAGTGGGTAAGGGGCTTGCCAGGCACGTGGCTAACCAGATTCCCAGCACCTCATATAGTTTTGAGCAAGAGTGACTACTGAGCAAGGTATAAGCCCTGAACAGACCTATACCCTAAATAACACACAAAAAGGTAGAATATATTCCAGTTTTGTGCTAGCATTTTGCTTTGTTTTGTTTTTTAAGGGGATAAAAACATTTGGTGGCTTTAATATGAAGAAAACTTGAGTCACGCTTTTTCTTTCACCCAGCACACTCTCCCAGAGGCCCGAAGACAGCTGTTCCAATCTGATCTCCCACTACTGTCTAAGCCTTCTGCAGATCCACAGTGATCACTTCTACTCCCCAGCCCCACCTTGTCCTCTCCCGCAAGGTTCCCTCTATCATCCCTATCTGGGATGTTCATAACCTTCGAAATTTATTTTGATATTCAAAGCACACCAGAATATTCACTTTCAAGTCTTTCTTCCTAAGCAATATCTGCTAGAAATATCTGCTTCCTCTGCTTCCTTTCATTGTCTTTATTCTACTCATGTTTAAAAAGAGAATATAAAGTTGCATTTCTATCTCTTATCAGAGAAAAGACTCTAGTGTATTCTATATTGAAGTGTAGCATATAAAATAATATGAAAAAAAAATTTTTGTGGGGAAGTCACACCTGGCAATGCTCAGGGGTTATTCCTATCTCTGCACTCAGGAATCACTCCTGGCAGTGCTCGGGGGACCATATAGGATGCCAGGGATCAAACTGGGCAGGCTTCGTGCAAGGCAAACGCCCTCCCCGCTGTGCTATCGCTCCGGTCCCAATATGAAAATTTTTAATTTTCAAACTAAAAGTTTGAAACTATTTCTGAACTTCTTTAACACAGGGAATATAAAATCAATTGTCACTGTCACTGTCGTCCCCTTGTTCATCAATTTGCTCGAGCAGGCACCAGTAACATCTCCTCTGTGAGACTTGTTGTTACCATTTTTGACATATCAAATATGCCACAGGTAGCTTGCCAGGCTCTGCCATGCAGGCAGGATACTCTCTGTAGCTTGCTGGGCTCTCCGAGAGGTGTGGAGGAATTGAACCTGGGTTAGCCGTGTGCAAGGTGAACGCCCTACCCACTGATCTATCGCCCATAAAATCAATTAAAGACATTAAATCAATTTGGTAATTTAGAGATAAAATTAAGACAAACTATTGGGTAAATATTTTATATCCAAAATCAATTAACAAAAAATGGAGAATATTTGGGGGCTGGAGCGATAGCACAGCGGGTAGGGCGTTTGCCTTGCACGCGGCCAACCCGGGTTCAAATCCCAGCATCCCATATGGTCCCCTGAGCACCGCCAGGAGTGATTCCTGAGTGCAGAGCCAGGACTAACCCCTGTGCATCGCCAGGTGTGACCCAAAAAGCTAAAAAAAAGAAGGAGAATACTTAAAGTACGTGACAATCACTGCTTAAGAGGTGGAATGGACAAAAATTGTATATAGTTTGAAGAACAGTTTGAAAAAGCATATTGGCAATGGATAGTCAAAATGTAAGAATGAACAGCTCAAAAAACAGCATGGGGGCTGGAGCGATAGCACAGAGGGTGGGGCGTTTGCCTTGCACGCGGCTGACCCGGGTTCGATTCCCAGCATCCCATATGGTCCCCTGAGCACCGCCAGGGATAATTCCTGAGCGCAGAGCCAGGAGTAACCCCTGTGCATAGCCAGGTGTGACCCAAAAAAAAAAAGCAAAAAAAAAAACAAAACAAAAAACAGCATGAATCCAGGTAGATAACAAATACTTGAAAAAGATACTGTAGTATTAATTAAAATGCAAATTGAATACTGATAGATAATGCTGATTTCAGGGGTTGGGGTTTGAGTTTTATTAGTTTGGAGATTCTTGAATGGGTTTGTCTTGGGGGTCACACTTAGTAGTACTCAGAGTACTCAGCTCAGTGCTCAGGAGACCATGGAAATTAAACCCAGGGCTTCAGCTATTCAAGGCAAGTGCCCCATCACTGTGTTACACCCACAGTCTCAGCTGAATGAGGTAAAGGAGATAGTTTACCTTCACATGTTGCTAATGAAAATGCAATGGATTAATTAAAAGATTAATAACATTTTACATCATGATTCAAAAAAGTATATTGCATTTATTGTGTACCAGAATTTATAGAAGCAAAACCAAGAGGTATAAATCATTTCATAATAGTGAAAAATCAAATTTTGATCATTCTATGAGACAGATATAACTAAAATGATAAAAAATTCATCAACAACTCTATTTCCAACAGTGGCTGATTAAACTGCTAACAAAACACTGAATATATATAATTAGAGAAGGAATACTTGAAGGTGAATGGTGGGTGGCTACAAAGACAACTAAGAAACACCTGCTCAAAAATGCAACTTAAAATGGTGAGCAGAGAATTTAGACACAGCTTTTCTCTTTCAGACATTGTAAATTATATGTAACTTTTAAAACTGAGATAATCCCCCCACTGGAGTTCACATTTGGCAGGACAAAGAAGGCTTAATACACATCACAGACTTGCAAGGGAGATACCAGAATGCTTCTACTTCTAACTGACCTTTTCATATGTAATAATTTGCTAGATACAGTTTCAGATTTATTTGTTTTGAACTTTAAAGTAGTATCTATTCATCTTATGCCCTGCCCCCAACTTGAGTGAAAGCTACAATAGCTAAGGGGACCTTTAGAAGAATACTGTGTGTGGCCAATAAGTCAAACACTTGTCTTGGCACATACTGGGTAACTCAATAGAAGTCTATTAATAATGTTTGAAAAGTAAAGATTCAAGACACTGTGCGTGTGTGGGTGTGCGCATGTGCTCATGCAACCAAATTTAGGAATAGATTTCTCTTTAGTAAAATACTTGATCTACATATTCACTGTACTCTTAAATCTATGAGCCAAATCTCTGGAATTCAGTCTATTTCAATTTCATAGACATTAGCAATCTCCCAGTTAAATTCAAATTTATGGGGTAATGAAATTGAGATTTGGAATTGGCCCACGGTACTTATGCCAAACTTCAGGTTTGCCACTCCAGCTGTAATATGCTTGGTCCTAAGCACCTTGAGGTAGCCTCAGATTTGGATTTAGACAGAATCACCTTGTCCATGGAGGTGCATAGAAGGGCTAAGAATCAGAGTCCTATCTCCTAGAATCCTCATACCCCAACAGAATAGTTCTGACTTGCAGGCAGTCAAGAAAAGGTCCAGTAACAAGAATGCATCACACTGAAGACCTTCCATAGTGCTGCTTCATAGGCTACAAGAATCATCTAAATCCCCAAAAGAGCTCCCTATCATTATTCTCTCATTTTCTCTGTTGTTTCAGTAAGTAGGACCTATCTGAAGACTTTCTTTAGACTTTCATGAAATATGTTAGATGCAAATCCTCCAGAACCTAGCCAGCCCATACATCTATGCACACATTTATTTATCAGATATAGAGAGACAAACATATTCACAAATAGATATAATTGTTAACATAAAGTTATAGCTTCCTTTCTTAGAAGGTATTGTCCATTATTTCTCGCCATTTACCACATTAAAATGTTTTTTCTCTTAGTAAAACTGGTCCTAACCTGTGCTTGTTGCTCCACCCTTCCAGGTGATATTAATCTGTGGCTGAGCTCACTGGCCCACTCTCCCTGCATATGTGGTCTCAGGCAGATCTACTCAGCAAATTACATGTGGCTAATAGTTAAGTCACTATTTATGAAAGAGCAACTATTGGGTGCATAGCACTATATCAGGGATTGGGACTACAAATGGAATACTTGATTGCTGGGGAGACTACGACCTGTGGGAGTGGCCAATGAATGGTTATTCTAAGAAGTCTTCCTTCCATGCTCCAATCTTGGTGGATTATAGACAAGACATCAACTTCTCATCCATTAGAATGTCTCTGTCTACATGAAAAGCATTTGTTCATTTTTTTCCAGGAGCCTAAACAAACAAGCAAAAAAGTGGCCTGGACTTCTCTTAGCCGCTATAAGGTACAAAGTACTTTGGCGGTGTTTACTAAACAAGTGTCCTAGTCTCTTTTTGACCTTTTATTTGCTTCTTGCAACCCTGGTTAACATCAACAAGCCAGTCATCCTTGGCATTCCATGATTCCCATGGAGTATGTTCATTTTAATTGTGGTGCATTGCTCCTTAACCTGTTCTCTTGTTATGAAACACATCACCATTCCCAAAGGAGATCCCAATCAAGATTAAGAAAGCAATTAAGGGATTATTTAGACAAGAAATACATGGAGGATCATACTCACAAATTAATTAGAAGGATTATAACATTTAATGAGGACAAAAGGGGGAAATTAAAAGAACTTCTTATCGACAAAGAGGTAAAGAAATTCTTCCATTCCAATTTCCAGCTTCCACAACCCACACCCTGTTGCTAGTGATTATTATTATTATTTTTTGGATGCTCTATAGTAAGTGAGAGGGATCATTGAAGTAACATGTTGCTAGGCTGGTACTCTGAAGAAAAAAAAAGTGTCCTGATACGTGATTGCTTGACACTTTCCAATGGGACAAATACTTCAACTATGGTCAATGGCAAATTGCCAACAATTTAGTCACTGGTTCAAAATATTTCTGAATATTTAACCACAAGTTTTCATGAACCAATATCAACAAGCTTCTGCACATCACTGAATGAATCTGAGAACTGACTGAAACCTCAGATATCTATCAGCTAGAAAAAAACAGGGCTTCTTAGTGGGGGCTGAGTAACTCTTGATTTAGGCAGAAACACACTAGTACGTTGCTAAGAGTACATTTAGCCCCTGGTATTGTGAGGCTGAAGTTAGATACCAAGACACTGATCTTTTATATATGTTTTTATTAAAGCACTGTGATTTACAAAGTTATTGGTAGTTGAAATTTAGACATGCAATATTATAGCACCAATCCCACCATCAGTGTCAAGCGTTCTCCACCAATATTCCCAGGTCCCCTCCCACAACGCCTTCCCCTCCATCCTGCCCTCTTTACATGCACCTTTCTAAGTTTGGTTGTTAAAGTTTAGACTCTTGATTTCATTGCCTATCTTTATTGCCTCTGTGGTTTGGGTATTTGGCTATATCATTCCTTAAGCACACCTTTGTACCTGACTCCCCTGACCTGGCCATTGTTGCTTCTCATCTGTCTCTTCTCCCTCTCCTGTCTACTCTTTCTTTCATTCTCTCTTCTATACCCTGGAGCAAAGGTTGATTTGGGCATCTCCCCCTTTAAAACATTGTATTCCCTTATCCAGCTTTCCTAAATACAACACATATGTGATATCATTTTGTGTTTATCCTTCTTTTTCTGGATTACTTTATATTACATAATGTCTTTCAATTCCATCCATGTTGCCATGAATTTCATGATTTCATCATTCCTTACAGCTGTGTAATATTTTATTATATAAATATATGTATATTTCGCATCTTTATAATCTACTTATCTGTGGCTGGATTCCAAATCCAATGACAGATAGGGTTAATTCCAAATCTTAGCTATTGTACAAAGTGCTACAATGAAAACTGGTGTGCATATGTTCTTTTGAATGAATTTGTTTGTATGTCCTGGAGATTGATAAATCAAAGTGAAATTACTGAATTATATGGGAGCTCAATTCTGAGTTTACTGAGTGCTTTTCCATACTGTTTTGGATAAGGGTTCGTTTTCACTACATACCCATCAACAAAGATTGTCCCCAGTATTTTTAATATGTGCCATTCTCACTGGTGTAAGATAATATGTGCCATTCTCACTGGTGTAAGATGAAATCTCACTGCTGTTTTGAATTGGATTTCCCTAATAATTAATGGTGATGAGTGTTTGTGTGTGTGTGTGTGCCTGTTCATTCCCTTTTCCCATTTTTAAATGGAGCTTTTAGATTTTGTTTTAGTAGTTAATCATTGTGAGTACATCTTTGTGAATTTCAACCCTTTATCCGATGTGTTGAGTGCGAATATTTTCTCCCACTCAATTAGCTGTCATTTAGTTTTAGTCTATGCTTCTTTTGCCATACAAAAACTTTTAAGTTTGACATAGTCCCATTTGTTTAATTTTGATTCTGTAGCCTTTATCAATGGCATCATATCATTAAAGACTCTTTTGAGGTTTTGGTCTTGGGGAACTGTGCCTATATTTTCCTCAATGTACTTTATATATTTAGATCTAGCCTCAAGGACTTTAATCCACTTTGATTTGACTTTTGTGTAAGGTTTGAGATATGGATCCAACTTTAGTTTCTTGCATGTGGATATCCAATTCTACCAGCACTGCTTGTTAATAAAGCTATCTTTAATTCATTTCATACTCTCAGTTCTTTGTCAAAAATTAGGGGCTGGAGCCATAGCATAGGAGGTAGGGCATTTGCCTTGCATGCGGCCAACTTAAGTTTGATTCCTCCATCCCTCTCAGAGAGCCCAGCAAGCTACCAAGAGTATCCCGCCCGCACAGCAGAGCCTGGCAAGCTACCCGTGTCATATTGGATGTGCCAAAAACAGTAACAAAAACTCTTACAATGGAAATGTTACTGGTGCCAGCTCAAGCAAATTGATGAACAACAGGACGACAGTGTTACAGTGCTACAGTACTATATATGGGTGTTTATCCTTGGATATTCTATTCTGACCATTGGCAGAGAAAAAACATTGATCTTAAGTCTTGACCAGCATCAAGGAAATTGATGGTTGAAAGAGAAATGTCTGAGCTCAGGTGTACACTGTTCAGGCACTGTGGGGAGAGAGGAGTTAATTATAGGCAAGTTTAGCACTGTTCACAATAGCCAAAATCTGGAAACAACCTGAGTGCCCTAAAACAGATGACTGTTTAAAGAAACTTTGGTACATCTACACAATGGAATACTATGCAGCTGTTAGGAGAGATGAAGTAATCAAATTTGCTTATAAATGGATAAACATGGAGAGTTTCATGCTAAGTGAAATGAGTCAGAAAGAGAGGGACAGACATAGAGGGACCACACTCATTTGTGGAGTGTAGGGTAGCATCACATGAGGCTAACACCCAAGGATGGTAGATAGAAGGGCCAGGGGAATTGCCCCATAGCTGGAAGACTGCTTCATGAGCGGAGGGGAGAAGGAAGATGGAATAGAGAAGGGATCACAAAGAAAATGATGGTTGGAGGAATCAGTTGGGATGGGAGATGCACACCGAAAGTAGATAATGGACCAAACATGATGACCTCTCAGTGTCTGTATTGCAAGCTATAATGCCCAAAAGTACAGAGAGTATGAAGAATATTGTCTGCCATAGAGGCAGGGGGAGGGTGGGAAAGGGGGGTATACCCGGGATACTGGTGGTGGGGAATGTGCACTAGTGGAGGGATGGGTGTTTGATCATTGTGAGATTGTAACCCAAACATGAAAGCTTGTAACTATCTCACAGTGATTCAATAAAATTTTAAAAAATTTTTAAAAATTATAGGCAAGTTGATGATACATAGGGCAGAGCGGAAAATCTGGAAGAAGGACTTGGTGAGTAGAGTGGAGAGTAAGGTGACACACAGAGGTTTGCAATTAATGAGCCAATTACAAAACAGGCTATATCACTTTATCTTCAAGTGATATGTCCTTGCAGAATTGAGTTCTCTGAAAATTTCCAATTGTTTTCAAGCAAAATATCCATGATGATACAATTTTCTGTCCTACAATCCACCCATGTAGGAATATGAATTCAGGAATATGTAAATTAGGGCTGATAGCTCCTTTTTACACTTTTAAACAGTTTTGGGGTGGAAGATTTTTTCAAGTGGCTTAATAGAATGCCTGAAAACAAGCTGGCTTTTGGTTAATTGGTCCAATGAACAATTTGAGTGAGATGAGAACCATGGAAAATGTTTTTTTTTCCCCTGAGAAACAATTTTCATTTTATTTATTTATTTTTTAATTTTTATTTTTTAATTAGTGAGTCACAGTGAGGGTACAGTTACAGATTCAAACATTTCGTGCTGTTTTTTTCCTCATGCAGTGTTCGGGGGCCCATCCCTCAACCAGTGTCCATTCTCCACCACCAATGAACCCAATATCCCTCCCATCCCCCAATCCCATCCCCCCACCCGCCTCTGTGGCAGGGCATTCCAAGTTGTTCTCTCTCTCTCCTTTTGGGAGTTGTGGTCAAGGGGTATTGAGTGGCCATCATGTTCGGTCACTAGTCCACTTTCAGTGCGCATTTCCCTTACCACGCGGGATCTCCACTCACAATTTACTTGGTGTTCTCTTCTTCATTTGGTATGACTTTCCCCCAGGATGTGAGGCCAAGTTTTAAGCTATGGAGTCAACCTCCTGGTATTGTATACTACTATTCTTGGGTATTAGTCTCCTACTCTGTTATTTTATATTCCACAGATGAGTGCAATCTTTCTATGTCTGTCCCTCTCTTTCTGACTCATTTCACTTAGCACACTTTCCTTGTTGATCCACTTATATGCAAAGTTCATGACTTCATCTTTTCTAACAGCTGCATAGTACTCCATTGTATAGATGTACCAGAGTTTCTTTAACCAGTCATCTGTTCTCGGGCACTCAGGTTTTTTCCAGGTTCTGGCTATTGTAAACAGTGCCTCGATGAACATATAAGTGCAGATGTCAAGAAAATGGGGTTTTTGAAATGCCAGGGCAATCTCTTGAAGAGCTCTGTTAAAGCTCTGAAAATAGCTCTGTTAAAGATATTAACTGAACTTTTAAAATAATTTTCAAATTAAAAAAATGTTGTCTCAGGGATGGATTAATGAACGAATAGGCAGGTGGACAGAAAGAAAGCAGCTATGTCTATCAAGCGCTAGATGTTTCTTTTTAAGTTCCTACTGGCACCTCCTTTCTTACTCCTCCTGGAAGCTCATATCCTCCAATCCTGAATATTGAAGAATCATTCAAATTTTAATCTGTGGCAAATTCAAACTCACTAACATATGCCTCTGAGATCTGGGCCCTACGAAAACAGGATGAGAACACTATTCGGGTATCCCAAAGAGGAATCGAAAGAGCTATGCTTGGAGTATCACATTTCACTCAAGTGAGAGAAGGAATCTGGAGTTCCAACCTCTGTCAATGGTCAAGAATCAGGGATGCTGTCTTGTTTGCCAAGGCGTCAAAAATCATATGGGCCAGACACGAACACGTAATGCAATTTAGAGATGACCGCTGGACTAGAGCTATTACCGACTGGATTCAATGGGACGTCCAAAGAACGTGTGGCTACCCACCTACAAGGTGGTCAGACTTCTTCGTCAAAACCCTGAATGAACGGTTTGAGGCTCTTCCTGTTCCTGGAGCGAGCAGATACCATTGGGCTACACTAGCACTCGACAGAAACGAATGGAGACATTACTGGCGCCTGCTCAAGCAAATCGGAGATCAACATCATGACAAGTGAAATTCAACCCAGTACTGTGCCAGAGCTAGTAGAATTTTTACAAGTACTTTTAAGAACCTATTTACAAGTATTAGAGGTGGTTGATCATTCATTCAAAACTCCAAAATGGATGGATACAGTTATAGATATGTATTAACTATTATACATATATATGTGTATGACAGAGAGTTTCTTCCCCAGGGCCCCTCAGAGGGGCAGGGTTTCAGTTTCCCTTCCCGCCCCAAACAGAGCTCCCTCGGCCAAAGACTTCCAGAGCCTACCACAGCCATGCTCAAGGCCCTTCTCCACACTTTCAGACAAGTCTCACGTATAAAGGAACCAGCAGAGGAAGCCAGGTGTGTGTGACCAGGGGCTGAAACCTCCAAGCCTGCTTGGATTGGGACTGGGCCTCTTCCACCCAGATTCCCCATTTTCCAGTAGCTAGGTGGTCACACCCAGGGACTCCCCCAGCGCCGTGTAATCCCACCAATAGCCAACATCCAGAGACTTAAAACCAAGCTCCCGAACATCTTATAGCCTACTTCTCCCTCTGGGAGAACCTGGCAAGTTACCAAGAGTTTCCTGCCCATGGGAGAGCCTCACAAACTCCCCATGGCATATTCATATGCCAAAACTAGTAACAATGCTGTGTCTCATTCCCCTGACCCTGAAAGAGCCTCCAATGTGGCACCATTAGAAAGGATGAGTCTTCTAAAATCTCAGGGCTAGGACAAATGGAGATGTTACTGCTCCATTCGTCTGCTCGAGAAATTCAGCAATCGAGGGGATGATGATGAGGAGGAGGATAATGATGATATATATGTGTATAGAACAGTGGGTAGGGCATTTGTCTTGCACGTGGCAAACCCGGGTTCAATGACTCCATCCCTCTCGGAGAGCCTGGCAAGCTACCGAGAGTATCCCGCCTGCACAGCAGAGCCTGGCAAGCTACCCATGGCGTATTCAATATGCCAAAATCAGTAACAACAAGTCTCACAATTGAGACTTTACTGGTACCCACTCGAGAAAATTGATGAGCAATGGGATGACAGTGATACAGTCATACAGTGATATATGTGTATATGTATATATTCGCATTACATGACAGGCCCATCTGATTTTTGATGCCTTGGCAAACGAGACAGCGTCCCTGATTCTTGACCATCGACGGAGGTCAGAACTCCGGATTCCTTCTCTCACTTGAGTGAGACGTGAAACTCCTAGCATAGCTCTTTTGATTCCTCTTTGGGATACCCTAATAGCGTTCTCATCCTGTTTGCATAGGGCCCAGGTCTTTGAGACACACTTTAGTGCAGGAAGAATGGTGGAATTAAAAAGATGAGCCTGGAGTCGGAGGCTCTTCGTTCTCTTAACCACTTCTTCGACGCTCTTGAAGGCATTCCATGCTGCTCTCTTCCTCCTGCGCAGTTCTGGCACCAAATAGTTCCTCATGTTGATTTCTCAACCCAGGTACACATAGCTGCTGCATTCGGAGATGTTTGTTCCATTGAGAGCAAATGGAGCTTCAGGGCCCAGTTCGTTTTTCATGAACATCATCTTGTTGAGATTCAGCTGCAATCCGACCTTTCCACACTCGTGGTCGAAGTCAGCCAGCGTTTGTGTCGCTTGGCTAATGTTTGGTGTTATGAGAACAATGTCATCAGCAAAGCGGAGGTGGTGTATTTGTGACTGTCATGTAATACGATTCAGAGATGACTGCTGGACTAGAGCTGCTACTGACTGGATTCCACGGGACATCAGAAGACCTTGTGGCCACCCACCAACTAGAAGATCAGATTTCTTCGTCAAATCCCTGATTGAACAATTTGATGCTCTTCCTATTCCTGGAGCAAGCAGATATCATTGGGCTGCACTAGCACGCAATAGGGACAAATGGAGACATTACTGGAGCCCACTCAAGCAAATCGAAGATCAACGGGATGACAAGTGATACAAGTGATGTATATATTCATGTTACATAACAGTTCACACAATTATAGGATTTGCACGTCTGAAATTTTTGGGGGGAGGCTATAAACTTAGGAGTTAACTTTTCAGTCTTGAGGAAGAATTTATTCCTACCCTGACAACCTCAGTCTTTGCTTTAAGACAATCTCCTTAAGTTTCTTCCCCAGGGCTGCTCAAGTATCCTTGGTTCCCACCACCAATATCTACAATCATATTCACTGTTCATTACCCTGTGACCAATATGGCTTTTCTCTGTGGCTCCTGGAAGACTCTGGCATCTGCTGGACCTCTTCTCTATCTAATCTGTATGGTGAGGAAGGATGTCTTTGGCATATTTTGAGACTCAATCTTTTCCTAATTTTCTTCTAAACTAATATCTGAGTCCCCAGGGGCAAATACTGTTTCTCAAGTGTCCATCTGCATTATGTCATGAAAGGACTCACAAGCACATTCCAATTTCCCTTCAAAGAAAGCGTCTTCACTACAGGTCAGTTGTTGCCTCTGGTCTGTATCTCCTGCTTGTTCCAGATGGGTCTGCTACCTTTTGGAGCCTTGCAAGACAATGGTGCAGAGAGAACATGGAAGCTCCGAACTTGTTCTTACAGCTTCTGCCTGAAAATGTTTCAGGTTCTTTCTACTCAGTTTCTACTGGTCAGAGCAAGGCATGTGACCATAGACTACAAGGAAAAGGGAAGCACTCCCTCACAAGTTTCTGGAAATGTGAGGTGACCAGCACTGACCATGACCACAAGTTCCCACAGAGCTGATAGATATGCCTCAGTCACAGCCAGTCGTCACAGCTTGTTGAGTGAGATCACCAGCCCCTTCCCACCACTTCCCTGGTGGACAACGAGTTTCTTCAAGCCTTCCTTGTTCTCCATATTTTTCACTCTGGTTCTCTGCCTTCTTTCCTACAACACACTTGTTCAGAAAAGACCTTTCCAAGTTGACACTAGAATATCACAGAAACAAACATGCTTTACACAAGCAAACTAACAGTGTTTACTTTAAAAAGAAAAAAAAAAAGGAGGGACATTTCTTCATGATGTCCTGACCCAGCACTCCATGTAATCCTTGCAAAGAGTGACTATAGCCTAATATTTAAATGGTCCACATGGATATAAAGAAACATAGTAAGAGAACAACAAATGGTCAAGGGCATCAGAAGTGGAGATTTTGTTTCTAAAACTGAGCTTACCTGGGGGAGGGGGTGACTGGGAGGAATTCTTGGGACACTGGTGAAGGAAAGCAGGCTCGCTGGTGAATGTTGTGGTGTTGGAATGATGTATGCATGAAAGTATAATTAATAGTATTATAAATTATAAATCCTAGTTTCTCATTAAAAATAGTAAAAAATTTTAAATTAAAACTTAAGAGAAAAAAAAAATGAAGTGTCATCGGGACACATGGCCTAGAATGGAACAAACAGGGTGAGAGACTATCTGAGTTCATCATGTTGACCAAGACCATCGATGGTAACTCACAGTTCCAGAAGGCCGAATCTAAACATTGGACATGGGAGTCTCCCGGTGGACAGTTCTACAACAAAATTGACCACATCATATTCAATTGACAGTTTTGCCTGATCAATGTCACTGTTGTCCCAAAAATCCAAATGGGATCTGACCACTGTCTCCTTCATGCAAAATTCTACTTCACAAGAAACTCTGGTACATCTATACAATGGAATACTATGCAGCTCTTAGAAAAAATGAGGTCATGACGTTTGCATATAAGTGGATCAACATGGAAAGTATCATGCTAAGTGAAATGAGTCAGAAAGAGAGAGACAGACATAGAAAGATTGCACTCATCTGTGGAATATAGAATAATAGACTATAAGACTAACGCCCCTTCCCCGCCCCCTGCCCGCCGCGGCTCGGGGCTTCTCCTGAAGCCCCTGCCTGGCACCTTTCCGCCGCCGCCGTCGGATCCTGACCAATCTCCATCCTGCAGGTAAACAGGCAATCCCTTGGAGAGCCTGCCTCAGCGCGGAGAAGCCCCCTCCCCGCCCCCTGCCCGCCGCGGCTCGGGGCTTCTCCTGAAGCCCCTGCCTGGCACCTTTCCACCGCCGCCGTCGGATCCTGACCAATCCCCACTCTGCTGCTTAGGGGCGTGGCCTCATCTCAGGGGGCGTGGCCTAAAAGTGGGCGTGGCCTCTTTCCGGAGCGGCCAACGCTAACATGGCCGCAGTTATTTTTTTTTTACCATTCCATGCCTTCTCCTTTGGCCACAATTGATAGAATTCATTCCTTCAAAGAACTCCCTGAGGTCCTCCCTTTCCCCCACTTCCCGCTGCCGTCTGCGTCTCCCAAGTTTCTGAAGTCACTCCCTGCTCGCCCGGCGCACCCCGTCTCCCGAACCGGCTTGTAACTGCGCACGTCCCCCCCATCAACAGGAAGACACTGGGGGCGTGGCCTGTGTCTTAGTGGGTGTGGCCTAAAGTGGGCGTGGCCTCCTCTCAGAGCGGCCAACGCTAACGCGGCCGCAGTTATTCTTTGCTACCTCAGCTCAATCCGTACTGTGTATTCCTTTGAAAACTCACTTTTGCGATCTCAAACATTTACGCAAATATAGCCATTAGCTTAGGCTGACAGTAGAAAAGCTATTAGTGAATAAGGGAAGTTTAGCACAATCGGAGCCCTTCTTCCCACAAAAAGGAAGAGGAATAAATAACTACAAGGTTCCAACTCTGCACTTCCGTGACAATATGAAGAAACAGCGAAAATCCCCTCCACGAAGAGAGGGAGAAGAAAAGATACTAGAAACCTCAAAAGAGTTTCCCAACATCTACGACCTCTCAGATAAACAATTCAGAGAGGAAATATGGAGGAGAGTCGACCTACTCCAAGTAACTATGGAACAGACATCCAATAAATTAAGGGAGGAGATGAATCAAGCGCTGGAACGGTCTACCAAGAAAATACAGGAAGAAATGAGAGCAGAAATGAGAGCAGAAATTTCAAACCTTCGAACGGAAGTCTCACAAATAAAGCAATCGGTAGATGAAATAAAAATCTCACTAGATGCCCTCAACAGCAGAATGACTACAGCCGAAGACAGAATCAGCGAGCTTGAGGATGAGCTGCAGAAAGCTTACAGACAGCAACAAATAATGGCCAAAGACCTCAAAATGGCTATAGAGCGAATCAGAGCCCTGGGGGATGACTTCAAGAGGAACAACATAAGAATCATTGGAGTACCAGAACCACAGGGAAGTAACCCCAATGAAAAAAACATAGTCAAAGACATCATCACTAAGAAATTCCCAGAGCTGGAGAAGGCAGGCGTCCAGATACAAGAAGTCCGAAGAGTGCCAGCAAAAAGAGACCCAAATAAAAAGACTCCAAGGCATATCATAGTCAGAATGGCGGATGCTGTAGATAGAGACACAATTCTACAAGTAGCAAGGTCAAAGAGGGAAATCACATACAAAGGAGCACCCCTCAGATTTACGGCCGATCTGTCAGAAGAAACCCTCCGAGCCCGAAGACAATGGTGGGACATAGTGAAAAAACTCAACGAAATGAATGCCTCACCAAGAATGCTTTATCCGGCTAAACTCTCACTCAAACTCGAAGGAACCATACACTACTTCTCGGATAAACAACAGCTCAGGTCCTTCATAGACTCAAAACCAATCTTGAAAGAAGGTCTAAAGGGGCTACTGTAAGACAAGGAGGAGCCCCATAAGAACAAAAAATCCCACAAAAAGATGACACAAAACCACATCACAATAATCTCTCTCAATGTCAATGGCCTAAATGCACCTATCAAGAGACACAGAGTGGCTAAATGGATCCGGAAATTAAACCCAGCATTCTGTTGCCTGCAAGAAACACACCTGAACAAACAGAGTAAACATAGACTCAAAGTCAAAGGATGGAAAACAATCCTCCAAGCAAACAACCCCCTTAAAAAAGCTGGAGTGGCCATCCTGGTATCCGACAACATAGATTTCAGGATGAAAAAGATCAAAAGGGACAGCGAAGGTCATTTTCTGTTTATCAAGGGATATGTACAACAGGAAGAAATCACACTCTTAAACGTATATGCTCCTAACAAACGACCGGCTAAATATTTAAAACGACTCCTAACAGACTTCAAAGAGGACATCACTAACAGCACAATTGTAGTCGGAGACTTCAATACGGCCTTATCACCTCTAGATAGATCCACAAGAACAAAACTCAACAAGGAAACACTGACCCTGAATGAAGAAATTGAAGAGAGAGGCCTAATAGACCTATACAGGGCCTTACACCCCAAAAAGAAAGAATACACATTCTTTTCCAGTGCACATGGAACATTTTCAAAAATAGACCATGTACTGGGCCCCAGAACATACCTCAATCGAATCGGAAAAATAGAAATTGTATCAACCATCTTTTCAGACCATGATGCGCTGAAGATAGAAGCTAACCACCCACAAATACGGAAAATCAAATCAAACACCTGGAAATTAAACAATTCCATGTTGAACAATGAGTGGGTCAAGAAGGAAATCAAGGAAGAAATCAAAAGATACTTAGAAACAAATGAGAATGAAGACACGAGCTACCAAAACCTATGGGACGCAGCTAAAGCCGTGTTAAGGGGAAAATTTATAGCTCTCCAAGCATTCCTCAGGAAGGAAGAAAGGACCCACATAGATAGCTTGACTTCAGGACTCAAGACCCTAGAAAAGGACCAGAAAAAGGACCCCAAACCAGACCGAAGGAAAGAAATAATAAAAATTAGAGCAGAAATTAATGACATCGAAACCAAAAAAACAATCCGAAAGATCAATGAAACAAAGAGTTGGTTCTTTGAGAAAATAAATAAGATTGATAAACCGCTAGCAAGTCTCACAAAGAAAGAAAGAGAGAAAACTCTAATAAATCGAATCAGAAATGAAAAGGGGGACATCATAACAGAAACCAGTGAGATTCAAAAGATCATTAGAGACTACTTTGAAAGTCTTTACGCCACAAAAAAGGAGAACCTAAAAGAAATGGATGGATTCCTTGATTCCTACAATCTCCCAAGACTGAAGAAAGAAGACCTGGAATACCTGAATAGACCCATCAATGTTAAGGAAATTGAAACGGTAATCAAAAACCTCCCCAAAAACAAAAGCCCAGGCCCAGATGGTTTCACTGGCGAATTCTTCCAAACATTTAAAGAAGACCTATTGCCTGTTTTCCTCAAACTTTTCCAGGAAATTGAAAAAACAGGAACTCTCCCAAACAGTTTCTATGAAGCACATATCTCCCTAATACCAAAAGCAAACAAAGACACCACTAAGAAAGAAAATTACAGACCAATTTCCCTGATGAACACCGATGCGAAGATCCTCAACAAAATACTAGCAAATAGGATCCAACAACTCATCAAAAAGATCATACATCACGACCAAGTGGGATTCATCCCAGGGATGCAAGGATGGTTTAACATTCGGAAATCAATCAACATAATCCAGCATATCAACAAAAGTAAAGATAAAAACCATATGATCATATCAATAGATGCAGAGAAAGCATTTGACAAGATCCAACATCCTTTCATGATGAAAACCCTCGCCAAAATGGGGTTTGGAGGAACTTTCCTCAAGATAGTCGAAGCCATCTATCACAAGCCTACGGCAAGCATTATCCTCAACGGGGAAAAACTAAGGGCCTTTCCTCTGAGATCAGGCACAAGACAAGGATGCCCACTCTCACCACTCCTCTTCAATATAGTACTGGAAGTACTTGCGATAGCTATTAGACAAGAAAAAGAGATTAAGGGCATCCAGATAGGAAGGGAAGAAATCAAACTCTCACTATTTGCAGACGACATGATACTATATCTAGAGAAGCCTAAAACCTCTACTAAGAAACTCTTAGAAACAATAGACTTATACAGTAAAGTTGCAGGCTACAAAATCAATACCCAAAAATCCATGGCCTTCATATATGCAAACAATGAGGCAGAGGAAAGGGACATGAAAAAAGCAATCCCATTCACAATCGTGCCCCAGAAAATCAGGTACCTCGGAATCAGCTTAACCAAGGAAGTAAAAGACCTTTACAAAGAAAACTACATAACGCTACTCCATGAAATCAAAGAGGACATGAAGAAATGGAAACATATACCCTGCTCGTGGATAGGGAGAATCAATGTTGTCAAAATGGCAATACTCCCTAAAGCATTATACAGATTCAATGCGATCCCTATAAATATACCCATGACATTCTTCAAAGAAATGGATCAAGCAATCCTAAAATTCATATGGAATAACAAACGTCCAAGGATAGCTAAAACAATTCTTGGGAAAAAGATGATGGGAGGCATCACCATCCCCAACCTCAAACTTTACTACAAAGCAGTAACAATTAAAACAGCATGGTACTGGAACAAAGGCAGAGCCGTAGACCAATGGAACAGGGTGGAATATCCCTACACACAACCCCAAATGTATGACCATCTAATCTTTGATAAGGGAGCAAGAGATGTGAAGTGGAACAAGGAAAGCCTCTTTAACAAATGGTGCTGGCACAACTGGACAACCACATGCAAAAAAATGGGTTTAGACCTTGACTTGACACCATGCACAAAAGTCAGATCAAAATGGATTAAAGACCTCAACATTAGACCACAAACCATAAGGTACATTGAAGACAAGGTCGGCGAAACCCTCCACGATATTGAAGATAAAGGTATCTTCAAAGGTGACACGGAACTAAGCAATCTAGTAAAAACAGAGATCAACAAATGGGACTACATTAAACTAAAAAGCTTCTGCACCGCAAGAGATACAGTGACCAGAATACAAAGACTATCCACAGAATGGGAAAGGATATTTACACAATACCCATCAGATAAGGGGTTGATATCAATGGTATATAAAGCACTGGTTGAGCTCTACAAGAAGAAAACATCCAACCCCATCAAAAAATGGGGCAAAGAAATGAACAGAAACTTTACCAAGGAAGAAATATGAATGGCCAAAAGGCACATGAAAAAGTGCTCTACATCACTAATCATCAGAGAGATGCAGATCAAAACAACCATGAGATACCACCTCACACCACAGAGACTAGCACACATCCAAAAGAACAAAAGCAACCGCTGTTGGAGAGGATGTGGGGAGAAAGGGACCCTTCTTCACTGCTGGTGGGAATGCCGACTGGTTCAGCCCTTCTGGAAAACAATTTGGACGACTCTCAAAAAATTAGATATTGAATTCCCATTTGACCCAGCAATACCACTGCTGGGAATATATCCCAGAGAGGCAAAAAAGTACAATCGAAACAACATCTGCACATGTATGTTCATCGCAGCACTGTTTACAATAGCCAGAATCTGGAAAAAACCCGAATGCCCCAGAACGGATGACTGGTTGAGGAAACTTTGGTACATCTATACAATGGAATACTATGCAGCTGTTAGAAAAAAGGAGGTCAAGAATTTTGTAGTTAAGTGGATGGGCATGAAAAGTTTCATGCTGAGTGAAATGAGTCAGAAAGAGAGAGACAGACATAGAAAGATTGCACTCATCTAGGGTATATAGAATAACAGAGTGGGAGACTAACACCCAAGAACTGTAGAAATAAGTACCAGGAGGTTGACTCCATGGCTTCGAGGCTGGCCTCACGTTCCGGGGAAAGGTCAACTCAGAGAAGCGATCACCAACTACATTGTAGTCGAAGGCCATGTGGGGGAAGGGAGTTGCGGGCTGAATGAGGGCTAGAGACTGAGCACAGCGGCCACTCAACACCTTTATTGCAAACCACAACAGCTAATTAGAGAGAGAAAACAGAAGGGAATGCCTTGCCACAGTGGCAGGGTGGGGTGGGGGGGAGATGGGATTGGGGAGGGTGGGAGGGACACTGGGTTTACGGGTGGTGGAGAATGGGCACTGGTGAAGGGATGGGTTCCCAAACTTTGTATGAGGGAAGTATAAGCACAAAAGTGTATAAATCTGTAACTGTACCCTCACGGTGATTCTCTAATTAAAAATAAATAAATTAAAAAAAAATAAAGATATTAAAGCTAATTAATACATAAAAAAAAAAAGACTAACGCCCAAGAATAGTAGAAATAAGTACCAGGAGATTGTTTCCATGGCTTGGAAGCTGGTCTCTCATTCTGGGTAACTCAGGGAAGGGACCACCAAGTAAAATGTGGTTGGAGGTCATGTGGGGGAAGGGTGATGTGGGCCGAATACAGACTAGAGACTGAACACAATGGCCACTCAACACCTTTATTGCAAACCACAACACCTAATCAGAGAGAGAGAACAAAAGGGAATTCCCTGCCATAGTGGCAGGGTGGGGTGGGGGGAGACGGGACTGGGGAGGCGGGGAGGGATGTTGGGTTTACTGGTGGTGGAGAATGGGCACTGGTGAAGGGATGGGTTATCGAACTTTGTATGGGGGAAACATGAGCACAAAGATGTATGGATCTGTAACTGTACCCTCACGATGACTCTCTAATTAAAAATAAACTAATAAAAAAAAAAGAAAAAAATTCTACTTCACAGAGCAGGGAGAAAGGGCTGCAAATTTTAAGAAGAGAACTCCCAGAATGACCACCAACTGGGAGTTTTTTGGCACTACTGGAGCAATATGGGAAGATGCTGTTGTTGACAATATTGACATGATTGACTGGTTCAGCACCTCCATGATTGTTCGAGAAATGCAGAGAGAGAGTAAGCCACAAACAGATGCCTGTCTTCGGAAACTCTCGAGCTCATTCACCAACGTGGTCTGGCACAAGCCTCAGGCAATCACAAACTAATGTCCAAGCTCGCAAAGCTGTGCAGAGAAGCAATAAAGGAAGACCTCAAAGAGAGAAGAGCAACAGTGTTGGCCAATGCGGCAGAAGTGAGGAAAAGTATTTGCAACACCTGCCTATCCTTCACCAACTATAAGACCAAGATGACTGCCCTCCAATGTCCTGATGGATCTATCACATCTTCCAGAAGGGCAATGGAAGAAGTTATCCACGACTTCTACTCGGATCTCTTTGATAGCCACATCCACCTGTCCACATACCAAATTACACACACACATATATATATACATATATATGTATATATACATATATATATCCCCCAAATCCTCCTTTGGCAGCTCAAAACCTGCCCACTGAAAATCTTCCACATCTTCCATCCCTGCTGAATATAGTAATCTACCCCAAGCTGGGAAGCTAAGAGGATACTTGGAGGTGGGGAATGTGGCCAGTGGAGGTGAGAGTAAAAAGAGGTTATGATGTCCAGATGTCTGACCAACCCTGGCCTAGAAGCTACAATGAAGGTATTTAATAGATACGTATCACTGTATCACTGTCATCACTGTATCACTGTCATCCCATTACTTATCCATTTGCTTGAGCAGGCATCAGTAACGTCTCCATTGTGAGACTTGTTGTTACTGCTTTTGGCATATCAAATTCGCCACGGGTAACTTTCCAGGCTCTGCCATGCAGGCGAGATACTCTCAGTAGCTTGCTGTGCTCACCGAAAGGGGCCGAGGAATCGAACCCAGTTGGCCACGTGCAAGGCGAATGCCCTACCTGCTGTCCTATTGCTCCAGCCCTAATAGATATGATTTAAACAAAATCCTGATCTGTCATGGGAGCCACGCCTGGAGGAGGATTGCCCTCACTCTTAGTGTATCTATGTTCATGAAAACAGGATTTTGTTTTAATAGATATGATTTAAACAAAATCCTCTGTTTTTGTGAACGTAGATACACCAAGAGTGAGGGCAATCCTCCTCCAGGCGTGGCTCTCATGACAGACCAGGGCTCCTCACTGGAGTTCCAGATTTATCTTATCAGCTTCCAGGGCTTCGGAAACTGCAGGGGGAGGGGTGTGTGTGTGTGTGTGTGTGTGTGTGTGTGTGTGTGTGTGTGTGTGTGTGTGTTGGGGGGCGGGGAGGGGGGCTTACAATGGCTTCTGGAGTCAACAGCCCACTCCTTTGGTACTACCCACACTGGAATGGTTTTCTAAAATTGTGTAAGAATAGATAAATCATAGCCCCACCCTTCTCCTGGAGCCACAGAGGGTGGGCAACAGGAAGACAAGAAGAAATGAAGGGGACAAACTGCTTTGCTACAAATAATCACTCCTTGGGATTCAGATTACATGAATCTGAATCCTGGTCCTGTCATTTACTATTGAGCCTGACCTTGGCATGCTATGTAACTCATGCCTCAGTTTCCTCACCAGCAAAATATACTGGAAGAGTTCTCCATGGGAAGAAATAGAAGCAGTATTCGTGAACTAATACAAGGCTTCAGCCAGTAGCTCTTAAGTGACTTGCTCAAGGTCACGTTGCCAGAAGTAGCGGTGTCAGAGGTCAAGGTCCGAAGGCCAACAGTATCACTCCAGAGTTATGCTGGTTACTGAGTTGTGCTGAGTTACACGTATGAACTGCTTCACTCTGGACAACAAGGTCCAAGTAGACACCAAAGAGCAACTTCCCTCCACCGCACTTTGTCATGCACTCAAACAAATCCTAATGGAATTCCAAAGCACCGTCTTAAAGGGATAATCAATTAAGCAAATAAGCAGTCTTGTTGTCCTTTGGTACTTTGAAACAATGAAACGTTAGTGTTTTTAAGAGCAGCTTGTGTCAGCAACACCCTTTCCAAACTCTCACAATCTCTCTCAAATCATCAGTGTGTAAAAGCAAGAGCTCTTGACTCAAATTCTTCTCTCCAGTGGGTCTGGTTCAAGTGTCCAGCAGTGGGCACAGGTCATCGGATACCTCCTGGCCACCCCCAACCTGCCAACAAGCGTGCCTGCTGCCCTTTTAGGCAGCCTCCAGCAACTACAAACATGTTTAATCTGCAGAAGCCCTGGGTTGCAGGCCTTGCCTTGGATTTTGATGCATGTCCAAGTTGGAAGCTTAGTTTAAGGGGGAAAAGTCAACATTTCCAATTGACACCGAAGGCTAATAAAGGAAGTGCATATGCAAGGGGCTGTGAACTCTAGTCCAGACATGAACAAACTTTTTTTCCCTTCCTTTGCTTAGCCTGCTCTAAACTGGAGGCCTAATGATGGCCATTCACATTCCAAGTGCTTTAACAAGTTCGATGCAACTTTGAGCAGCAGATGGAACAAAACTGTCTCCTCGGTGAGGTATAATAACCCACAGTGTGCAGACAGAGTATTTAAAACTCAATCCCTAATTCATCAGCCTCTAGAGGTTTAAACAGAGCCAAGATAGTTCAATTTCTTCACCTGTAAAATAAGAAGGATCATACCTATCCCGTGGTACTGCTGAGAAAAGAAAATGCATACCATAAATGAGATGTTTTTTCAGAGCTTTCTACTCCAGTCCCCATAGAAGCATGCTATCAGACTTCTTTTTTTTAAGCTTATGTTGGGTCACACCCAAAAATGCTCAGGGGTTACTCCTGGCCTGCTTGAGGGACCATATGGGATGCCGGGGATTGAACCCGGGTCAGCCGCATGCAAGGCAAACTTCCTACCCACTGTACTATCACTCCAGGCCCTGCTATCAGACTTTTATACTCATCACATTTTGTATATGAGGGAGGGTTGGCCACACCAGATAGTATTCAGAAGCTACTCTTGGCTCTGTGCTCACAGATAGCTCTGAGCAGTGCTATGGGAATCATATCAGTGATCCGGAATAATACTGGGCCTTGTCATATGAAAGGCAAATACCTTAATCCTGTATTATATTTCTGTCCCTTAATTTTTTACATTTTATGACTTTTATATGTTGAGGGGATGACTAATTGGAGAGAGGCTAATCCTTTCAGGGTTCAAGAGTTCTTAAGGATAGCAAATAATTTTCCAATAAGAAACCATTCTTTAAGGCAAATAACCCAAGGCAGCACACGGAACCCCAATCACCCTCTTCTTCATCTAAATTCCCTGCCCCTTACCCAATCACTTCAGGGGAAGGTACCAAACAAGAAGAGATATTCAAGCTAACCTAGGGCTGCCAGAATGCCTTGAACTAGACAATTCTAAATTATTTACCTTTTCTTACCTTATTTCCAGAAGAACCACAAAAATGAATGTTGCCCAAGCTGTTCCTTCTGCCTCTTGACCAATCCTGGTCAAACCCCAGGTGTGGAGTGCCTCTTCTCTTGAAAACTAATAAGTGAAAAATTAAATTCTTCTTTCCAATGCAAAAGCCACTTTATGTCATCACTCAGCCATGTCTCTAAATAAAATACTGAATAAATAAAATAAATTGAAACTCAGGAACAAAATAACTTCAGAAAATATATCACTCAGGTAAGAATGCCTAAACATTGATTTAGCAAAGGATATTTATGTTATATATTCAGAGTCATAAATACTTTCAGGAATAAAGGAACTATTTGTGTCAGGGTGCCCCCTTTTCCCATAATCAACATAAACTAGATCAAATAATAAAGCTACAAGTCTGTGAAGATATTTTCATTATCACAGAAGTATCTAGTCTAGTCTTTGCCTTCAAAAAGCATATGACCTGGCTGTGCAAGTATATTTAATTTCCTCAAAAGTATTTGTACTTTAGACCGATACGAAGATCCTCAACAAGATATTAGCAAATAGGATCCAACAACTCGTCAAAAAGATTATACACCATGACCAAGTGGGATTCATCCCGGGGATGCAAGGATGGTTTAACATTCAGAAATCAATCAACATAATCCATCATATCAACAAAAGTAAAGATAAAAACCATATGATCATATCAATTGATGCAGAAAAGCATTTGACAAGATCCAACATCCGTTCATGATGAAAACCCTCACCAAAATGGGTTTGGGAGGAACTTTCCTCAAGATAGTCGAAGCCATCTACCACAAGCCTATGGCAAGCATTATCCTCAATGGGGAAAAACTAAAGGCCTTTCCTCTAAGATCAGGGACAAGACAAGGATGCCCACTCTCACCACTTCTGTTCAATATAATCCTGGAAGTACTTGCAATAGCTGTTAGACAAGAAAAAGATATCAAGGGCATCCAGATAGGAAAGGAAGAATTCAAACACTCACTATTTGCAGACGATATGATACTATATCTAGAGAAGCCTAAATCCTCTACTAAGAAACTCTTAGAAACAATAGACTTGTACAGTAAAGTTGCAGGCTATAAAATCAATACCCAAAAATCCATGGCCTTCCTATATGCAAACAATGAGACATAGGAAAGGTACATGAAAAAAGCAATCCCATTCACAATTGTGCCCCAGAAAACCTCGGAATCAGCTTAACTAAGGAAGTAAAAGACCTCTACAAAGAAAACTACAAGACGCTACTCCATGAAATAAAAGAGGACGTGAGGAAATGGAAACATATCCTCTGCTCATGGTTAGGGAGAATCAACATTGTCAAAATTGCAATACTCCAAAAAGCATTGTACAGATTCAACGCGATCCCTATAAGGATACCCATGACATTCTTCAAAGAAATGGATCAAGCAATCCTGAAATTCATATGGAACAACAAACGCCCACGATTGCTAAAACAATTCTTGGGGAAAAGATGATGGAAGGCATCACCCTCCCCAACCTCAAACTTTACTACAAAGTGGTAATAAACAAAACAGCATGGTACTGGAACAAAGGCAGAGCCTCAGACCAATGGAACAGGGTGAAATATTCCTATACACAACCCCAAATGTATGACCATCTAATCTTTGATAAGAGAGCAATAAATGTGAGATGGATCAAGGAAAGCCTCTTTAACAAATGGTGCTGGCACAACTGGACTACCACATGCAAAATAATGGGCTTAGACCTCAACCTGACACCATGCACAAAAATTAGATCAAAATGGATTAAAGACCTCAACATCAGACCACAAACCATAAGGTACATTGAACACAAGGTCGGCAAAACCCTCCACGACATTGAAGCTAACGGTCTCTTCAAAAGTGACATGCAACAGACCAACCAAGAGGAAACAGATAAACAAATGGGACTACATTAAACTAAGAAGCTTCTGCACTGCAAAAGATACAGTGACCAGAATACAAAGACAGTCTACAGAATGGGAAAGGATATTCACCCAATACTCATCTGATAAGGGGTTGATAACAAGGGTATATAGAGCACTGGTTGAACTCTACAAGAAGAAAACATCCAACTGCATCAGAAAATGGGGCAAAGAAATGAACAGAAACTTTTCCAAGGAAGAGATACGAATGGCCAAAAGGCACATGAAAAACTGCTCTACATCACTAATCATCAGGGAGATGCAGATCAAAACAACCATGAGATACCACCTCACACCACAGAGACTGGCACACATCCAAAAGAACAAAAGCAACCGCTGTTGGAGAGGATGTGGGGAGAAAGGCACCCTTCTACACTGCTGGTGGGAATGCCGACTTGTTCAGCCCTTCTGGAAAACAATATGGTCGCTTCTCAAAAAATTAGAAATTGAGCTCCCATTTGACCCAGCAATACCACTACTGGGAATATACCCTGAAGAAGCAAAAAAGTATAGTCGAAATGACATCTGCACTGATATGTTCATCGCAGCACTGTTTACAATAGCCAGAATCTGGAAAAAAAAAAACCTGAGTGCCCTAGAACAGATGACTGGTTGAAGAAACTTCGGTACATCTATACAATGGAATACTATGCAGCTGTTAGAAAAAAGGAGGTCATAAATTTTGCATATAAGTGGATCAACATGGAAAGTATCATGCTAAGTGAAATGAGTCAGAAAGAGAGAGACAGACATAGAAAGATTGCACTCATCTGTGGAATATAAAATAACAGAATAGGAGACTAATATCCAAGAATAGTAGAGATAAGTACCAGTAGATTGGCTCCATGGCTTGGAAGCGGGTCTCACATACTAGGGAAAAAAGCAGCTCAGACAGAGAAAGGAACACCAAATAAAATGTTGGAGATCCAGCCCGAGAAGGGAGATGCGTGCAGAAAGTAGACTAGAGACTGAACACAATAACCACTCAATTCCTCTATTGCAAACCACAACACCCAATTGGAGATAGAGAGATCAAAAGGGAATACCCTGCCACAGAAGCAGGGTAGGGTGAGGGGGAGATGGGATTTAGGTGGGGAGGGATACTGGGTTTATTGGTGGTAGAGAATGGGCACTGGTGAAAGGATTGTTTGTGAAAATTGTATGAGGGAAAAACAAGTTGTAAAATGTGTGAATCTGTATCTGTACCCTCATGGTGATTCACTTATTAAAGAATAAAATAAATTTTTAAAAAAGTATTTGTCTTCTATATGCTTAAATGTTTATAGTAATGATGAAAAGTATCGTACTAACAAATTATAATGCATACTAAAGTTCAGAGGAAAAAGAATACAAATAAGTACCACTAATACAAATAAAACTCTATAGATAGTCAAGCATAACAGCTAAAAAGAAATAAAAATGTTCTAGGTCAAATCCGCCTTCTGAAGTTCCACTGTGTGGTTTTCTTACACATGTGGGAAAATTCTCCACAACACAATTCTTGGCATCCAGCCCCTTTGCCTCAGTTGGCTATTGCCTCCTCCCTGGAAACCCTGTTGCCTGCAGCATCAGCATTAGCTATGACTATTTTTCACTTGTCTTCACTCAGAGCTTCCCCAAGGTTTTTAGTCTGTCCTCAGCCCACCATCTATCTACTTCAACCCAGCATCTAATTGCTTCCTGAGTATCCAGCTGATGATGCATCCTGGAGACAGTGTTTCTGACGATGCCGTACCAAGGCTGGAGGCTGGACATAGGAACGTGACTTGTCATTGATCACTGCTGCATGTGCACAGAGGCCAAAGAGGAAACTAATCCAAGAATCATCCATGCCAACCAAAACTAGTCAAGCAACCAACGCTCTGGGTTAGTTTTCATTTTGGACCATGCATGGAATTTTTGGTGAATACACAATATAGGATTGGCCTTTCCTCAATAACTGGAAAGTTATCTGAAGAATTCTCCATGTCCCATTAGATGCTAGAAACATGTTTCCAATTTTGTTTATTTACTTGCTTGACTTTTGCAATTATTCAAGGCTGGTTTAGTTATCCATTACAAGGCTCATGACAGGAACGTCTGCTTTGATGAGAGCCTCCCATCAGGCAGCGAGTTCATCTGTTATTCCAAAGGCGGATTGTGATCAGAGTGTGGTCTTGAGAATCAGATCTACTTGGGTCTTATGGCTGCTTCTGCCTTTCACCAGCTGTGTGATAAAGAGCACACCTAACTCTATGGCTCTTTCTTTTTCAGTATACGTTATAAAGAAAAATTACGTGAGAAAAACATGGATAAAAGTCTCAGCACAGTGCCATGTACCATGCAAAAGATTTAAAACAGCATTATCTGGTATAACATAAAAGTGAAAATGTTTTGAATGCCCTAGTCTATAAAAAACTGTATAATGATAAGCCTTTTTACCTCAAATAAATTGTAAGCTACAACTTAATCACCCTATTTAGAAATAGGATGACAAGGTAGAGGGATTGTTGTTGGAACTCTGAATGATTTATGGTAATTATATTATGAACAACTTTAAATAAAGATTTTTTAAATTTTATAAAGATAGAATGACAGCCGGCAGAGCCTGGCAAGCTACCCGTGGTGTATTTGATATGCCAAAAACAGTAACAACAAGTCTCACAATGGAGACATTACTGGTACCCTCTCGAGCAAATCGATGAACAATGGGACAACAGTGCTGTAGTGCTACAGGGTGACAGCTTTGATAACACTATGTTAGTCAAGATAGATTAAGTTATAGTATGTTGAGCACAGTGGCCACTCAACACCTTTATTGCAAACCACAACAGCTAATTAGAGAGAGAGAACAGAAGGGAATGCCCTGCCACAGTGGCAGGGTGGGGTGGGGGGAGATGGGAATGGGGAGGGTGGGAGGGATGCTGGGTTTACTGGTGGTGGAGAATGGGCACTGGTGAAGGGATGGGTTCCTGAACTTTGTATGAGGGAAGCATAAGCACAAAAGTGTATAAATCTGTAAATGTGCCCTCACGGTGATTCACTAATTAAAAATAAAAATAATAAAAAAAAACAGCTCAGTGACTTAACATAATACATTAATTTCTTGTTAGTATCATATCTCCATCACAAGCAGCTAGGGGCCTTTGCATTACTTTATCTTCAATCTGACACACAGGCTAACAGACTCCACCAGATGAAGTATATATAGTCATCATCAAAGTTATGGTTATCTGTTTGTTTTTAGTGAAGCAAGATAGTATTTATTGAAATCTATTTAGAAAGTTGTGAGGGGAAAAGAGGGAAGTACAAGAGAGAACGTAAGCTTCTTGTGAGTGGAAACAAGCAAGCAAAGAAACAGAGAAGTAAACAAGATATGTGTTCAAGGAAGAACATGGGCTTAAGAGCAAGGCAAAGGTGTCTTTGAAGAAGAAAGAGAAGATGGAGAATGTACTTCTGCTCTTAAATATTCTTCATCACAATTCTATTCACACTTCATTGGCTATAAGAAAGTCCACTGGATATACACAATTTCATAGGGACCAGAAGTATAATCCTTCTGAATGCCCAAAGTGGGGTAGAGCCAGAAACTGATAAAAGACTTTGTGTCTTCCACTGACAGATACCATGCGTCATGAGGTCAGAGAGAAACAAAGGTTTCTTTGTTTCTGGAAGAGAGTCTAAAAGGTTATCTGGAAGAGCCTCTCTTTAGGATCTAACTCTAGGCATGAAACTTTACAAATTAATTATAACTTGACAGTGCAGGCAGGTGTCATAGACTAGAAAAAGCTAAACTGTGAGAAAAACTAATTTTTTTTATAATTTTCTAAGCAAGTGTTGCTGTTAGATTTAAAAATTAATTGATTTTACCTAACACCTTCACTAATAACATTATGATTGCTACATATTAAATCTTTTTTCATTGAATTATGACTGAACTTATAAAATGTTTTGAGGACATTGGTGATGGGAAAGGTATATTGTGAAGGGATGGGTGTTAGAACATTCTGTGACTGAAATCCAACGATGAACAACTTTGTAATTGCATATTTCATTGTAATTCAATAAAAACATGTTTTAAAAAGTCAAAAAGAAAAAAATGGGGGCTGGAGAAATAGCACAGCGAGTAGAGCTTTTGCCTTGCATGTGGCTGACCTGGGTTCAATTCCCAGCATCTGATATGGTCCCCCGAACATCGCCAGGAATAATTCCTGAGTGCATGAGCCAGGAGTAATCCCTGTGCATCGATAGGTGTGACCCCCCTAAAAAAAAAAAAGAAAAAATGTTTTAATTAAGTGATCAATTCTAAATTTTCTTTTTAAAAAGTAATGAACAAGTCAGAGAGCAGAGATTTCTAGGAACAAACATTCAGTGTTAACAGGATGGGTTGTGGGAAGAGGTTATTTTGGTAGAAATGCAAACTAAAGTAAAACCCATGGAAAATCATGTCATGATAAGTAAGGAGTTTAGATTTTTATCATGGGGGTGACAGAGTAAATGCAGAAGCATCAAAAGATACTGAGCAAGAAAGTGTATCTAGGAAGATACAAACACACAACTAAGTAAACAAGAAAGTGGGCAGGAGTACTCAACATAATGTATTTGAAGGAAGGAAAACTAATTTCACAAATTACGGGGTTCAACCTAAAGTGATTACAAAGAGCTGCCAGCTTCCAAACAAGACTTAATATTCTTAGACTAGGAAACTGTAACTAATGAAAAATATCAATGGTAAAGGAAAGAGGTGATGAAGAAACCTCCTAAACACGTGTCAAGTTATTGAAGAGATGGAAACCAAGAAAGAAAACAGTAAAGAATTGGATAATCGACACAAAATGTCCAATTTCCGATACTGGAATTCTAAAAAGAGAATGAAATAAACTATCAAGAAATAATACCCTTCAAACACTGCCCTGGCAGTCACACCCACCTCCCACAGTGTCACCGTGTTGACTCATCCACGGGCTCGCTCAACCCATTCCTGACTAAATCCCTCTGGAGATACATGCCAGGCAGTTAAAATTTATGGGGTCCCCACAGCTGAGACCTCCCTAAGGAGACACCCTGGAGAGGTGGTCGGGCTGAATATATGACCCGCGAAGCACCCACACCCCACCTCTGCAGCCACACCAAGCGCTCAGCTCCACCTCTTTATGAATATTCTCTGCAGAGACACCAATCTGTGAATAATTTCAGGCACCCACTGCCCAGACTGAAAACTCTGGTGTTATTTTTGCAGTTGGGGTGGGCAGCCTTCCTCCAAACCCCCAGACTTCCAAAAGCCCTGGCAGCCACACCTTCCTCCCACAGACACTGCCTTGTCAACTCCTTGGCCCAGATCATAGTTCCTGAAGTCTCTGGACAAATCCTGAAGCAACAAATAGCTTAATATATTTTTAGACAAGGACTTAACCCTGAGATCGGACATAGAAAATTTCATATAAATTGATTTTTAGCGATAGCACAGTGGTAGGGCTTTAGCCTTGTACTCGACCGACCTGGATTCTATTCCTCCACCCCTCTCGGAGAGCCCAGCAAGCTACTGAGAGTATCTCGGCCCTCACAGTAGAGCCTGGCAAGCTACCCGTGGTGAATTTGATATGCCTAAAACAGTAACAAGTCTCACAATGGAGACATTACTGGTACCCGCTTGAGCAAATCGATGAGCAATGGGATGACAGTGATACAGTGATACTATTTATTTTAATAGTGCAGCTTTGTTATCTCATCAATTTTAATTCTAGAATTGCATCACAAATTGTGGCTTTTTTCTACTTTAAAAAATAAAAACTTGCTCCAGAACTGAGGAATTAATTTCTAGCCTGAAAGAATCTTCTAAGTACATGCACAGGGGGGAAAAATGGATTTATATTAAAGCATAAATCAGTGAATTTTCAAAATACCTAAATCAGAAAAGATATATGTTATCTACATAAGAATATATCATCATAAGACTAGGAAATGGAACAGAAACCAAAATATAAAAGCAAAACAATAAAAATTCAAGGACCATAAGAATACCTTCATGATATTCAGGCAGATTTCTTAAACAAAAATGTACCAATTATGAAACTTCAATTAGCTAGGTTTATGTCAAATTAAATATAACATCACCAACAAGATAAATAAACAAGACAAAACTGACAAGAACATAATTTCAACTTACAAGTCTGACAAATGACATATCCAGCATATGTAAAAAACCCATTTAAATCCATTTTTAAAGATAAATTAATTTTTAATGGACAAAAATATCAAATAGACAAATAAATATATAATAAATAAATGCTTAGCATGATTTCCTCATGAGGAAAACACAAATGACAACTTCAATAAGATATCACCACTGAGAAGTATGACTAAAATTAAAGAGACTAACAGTACCATATGTTAGAGAAGATGTAGAGCAACAAAAACTTTTCACAACTGTGAAAAGTGGTTCACCTACTCAGCAAAACTATCGGGCTCTCTGGTAGTATATATGATCCTAGTATCCAGTAAGTTATACTGAGATGTTTATTCAAGAGAAATGTGTTTCTATCCTCCAAAAGACTTCGACCGCAAGTGTGGAAAGGTCGGATTGCAGCTGAATCTCACCAAAACAATGTTCATGAAAAACAAACTAGTCCCTGACATTCAATTTGTTCTCAACGGAACTAATATCTTCAAATGCAGCAGCTATGGGTACCTGGGTCGAGAACTCAACATGAGGAATGACTTGGTACCAGAACTGTACAGGAGGAAGAGAGCAGCGTGGAACACCTTCAAGAGCGTCGAAGAAGTGGTTAAGAGGACGAAGGACCTCTGACTCTGGGCACATCTTTTCGACTCCACCATTCTTCCTGCACTAACATACGCCTCAGAGATCTGGGCCCTATGCAAACAGGATGAGAAGGCTATTCGGGTATCCCAAAGAGGAATCGAAAGAGCTATGCTAGGAGTATCACGTCTCACTCAAGTGAGAGAAGGAATCTGGAGTTCCGACCTACATCGACGTTTAAGAATCAGGGACACTATCTCGTTTGCCAAGACATCAAAAATATGATGGGCCGGACGTGTAATGCAATTCAGAGATGACCACTGGACTAGAGCTGTTATCGACTGGATTCCATGTGACATCAGAAGACCACGTGGCTGCCCACCAACCAGATGGTCAGACCTCGTCAAAACCCTGAATGAATGGTTTGAGGCTCTTCCTGTTCCTGGAGCAAGCAGATATCATTGGGCTACACTAGCACAAGACAGGGACAAATGGAGATGTTACTGGCGCCTGCTCAAGCAAATTGAAGATCAATGGGAAAACAAGTGATACAACTGATGTGATACAAGTGATCCTCCAAAAGAAGGGTACAGAATTTTCTTAGAACTTTACTCATAGTTGTAGGATAACATAGCCTCAGGTAGTTTAGGTTTATTGTGTTACTCCCGTTACAGTGCTCCTATTCCTCTTTATTTATTTGTAGCTTCTTTCTTAGTGTTCTGTTGATTTGTAAATATTGTTTTTCTCTTCTCCTTGAGTCCTTTGCAAAGTTTATTCAGAGCAAGTCCTTTTTGTATGGACACAGGAAGACTTAACAAATGTTATGCTTTTGTAACTTGGGAGTCATTTGACTCTACATGATATTTTCCTCCAGGGCATCTGTTCTCTTGACCTAAGCCTCAGCTGCCCTTACTTCCTAGCATCCCCAAAGCAGGGTCCCGACGGGGGACGAGAAGGACCCAGGGCAAGCAGTGAGTTGTGTGCTACCCTGGCATCGAGATGGGCCTGGCCAAAGTGCCTAATGCTTAACTATAAGTTAAGAGCTTGATCATGGACAAATGTTGTCATGATCCAAACAGTGATAACTAGATTCAGACCCTGCTAGGGTGAGGAATGATTAATCTGGCCTGAGTGCTGTGGTCTGAGCCTGTGGCAAGATGTTGCCAGGAGAGCTGCTTTGCAAACCTCAATGTATCTCTTGCTATGTCCATACAAAAACAACTAGGATTAAGATGTTAAGTGTTTGGACTAAGGAAAAGGGAAAAAACCTTAAGAGTCAGGAAGGGCTTTGGAATGCCCTGCCCTCAGGAAGGGCTTTCTTATGTTGATTTTGCTACCTGGCTGGGTGTAGCCTAGAAAGCAAGGTGGAAGAGAGAAGGAGGAGGAGACAGAGAAGCCAGAGGAAGCAGCAGTTGATCCAGAGAGAGGACGGAGCTGGGAGTGCAGGAGATGAGAAAGATGGAAGATTGAATAAACGGTAACTAATCAGCAACCAGCTTGGTCCTCGTTCTTCCTTCGCCTGTCCTTGACACGCCCCGATCCGGCCCATACACAGTGGTTCCAGAGCACCGAACGCGGGTGGTGAGACAGAGCCGCCCGGAGAACCCGCGAGTGCACTCGCCCCTCGGCGAGCTTTAGTTTTTTACAATAGTAGTCAAACTCTGAAAATATCCAACAAGAGAACAAATGATAGAATAATACACATTATAAAAAAATTAAGTGACTACTTAATATGCTTAATTACATGAGTAAATTTTATAGACACATTTTCTGTAGCAGAAAAAAAATCAATTGTAAAAGAATACTATATGATTGCATGTATGAAGTTAGAATAAGTAAAACTTATCTACAATGACAGAAATTAGATGAAAGCTCATCTATGTGGGAACTACGTAGAATTAATAGGAACAAGACACAAGGAAGCTATCTAGATAGATGATCTAGAGGGAGTTCTATGGGCAAATACACATGTGAAAATACATTTCATTTTCATTTTATCACCTTCTTATTACATTTTGCAAAACTATGCCCATTTTTAAAAGAAAAAAATATGTGTGTCAGAGAGAAATAGAAGATTTCTGTTAGAAAAAAAATTTTAAGAAAGAAATAAGAATTGTGTTCAATTTCTTAAAAGCAATATAGGAAACTAAAAAGCCAAGAAGCAATCAGAATACTTTTTTTTAAATTTTATTGAATCACCATGAGATAGTTACAAGCTTTCATGTTTGGGTTACAATCACACAATGATCAAACACCCATCCTCCACCAGTGCACATTCTCCACCACCAATATCCCCAGTATACCTCCCCTTTCCCGCCCTCCCCCACCTCCACAGCAGACAATATTCCCCATACTCTCTCTACTTTGGGACATTATGGTTTGCAATACAGATACTGAGAGGTTATCATGTTTATCCATTTATAAGCAAATTTCATGATTTCATCTCTCGTAACAGTTGCATAGTATTCCATTGTGTAGATGTACCAAAGTTTCTTTAACCAGTCATCTGTTCTAAGGCACTTAGGTTGTTTCCAGATTTTGGCTATTGTGAACAGTGCTGCAATGAACATATAGGTACAGATGTTATTTCTACTATGCTTTTTTCTTTTTTGGCTTTTTGGGTCCCACCCGGCAAAGCACAAGGGTTACTCCTGGCTCATGCACTCAGGAATTACTCCTGGCCGTGCCCAGGAGACCATATGGAATGCTGGGATTTGAACCCGGGTTGGACTCGTGCAAGGCAAATGCCCTACCCGCTGTGTTATCACTCCAGCCCTCTAGTGTGCTTTTTTTTGCAGCCTCGGGATATATTTCCAGAAGTGGTATTACGGGGTCATATGAAAGCTCAATTTCTAGGTTTTTGAAGGACTGACCATATTATTTTCCAGAAAGGCTGGACCAGTCAGCATTCCCATCAACAGGGAAAGAGCATCCCTTTTCCCCCACATCCATGCCAGCACTGGTTGCTTTTGTTCTTTTGAATGTGTGCCAGTCTCTGTGGTGTGAGATGATATCTCATTGTTATTTTGATTTGCATCTCCCTGATGACTAGCGATGTGCAGCATTTTTTCATGTGCCTTTTGGACATTTGTATTTTTTTTTTGAAGAAACTTCTGTTCATTTTTTCTCCCCATTTTTTTGATGGGATTGGAGGTTTTTTCTTATACAATTCTACTAGAGTCTTGTATACCCTGGATATTAATCCCTTATCAGAATGGTCACTGTCATCCCGTTGCTCATCGATTTGTTCGAGCGGGCACCAGTAACATCTCTCATTGAGAGACTTATTGTTACTGTTTTTGGCATATCCAATATGCACGGGTAGCTTGCCAGGCTCTGCCGCGCAAGAGTCTGTGACAGGATATTCAACACTGTTCCATTGGTCTGCAGGTCTGTTTCTAGTCCAATACCATGCTGTTTTAATTACTACTGCTTTGTAATACCGCTTGAAGTTGGGGAAGGTGATGCCACCCATCTTCTTTTCCCCCAAGGATTGCTTTAGCTATTCATTGGGGTTTATTGTTCTGTATGAATTTCAAGAATATTTTGTCTATTTCTTTGAAAAATGTCATGGGTATCCTGATAGGGACCGCATTAAATTTGTATGATGCCTTGGGCAGTATTGCCATTTTAATAATGTTAATACTTCCTATACATGAACAGGGAATGTGTCTCCATTTCCTAGTGTCCTCTTTTATTTCTTGAAGTAGTGTTTTGTAATTTTCCATGTATAGGTCCTTCACCTCTTTGGCTAAGCTGACTCCAAGGTACTTGATTTTCTGAGGTACTATTGTGAATGGGATTTTTTTTATGTCTCTTTCTTCTCTTTCATTATTTGTATATAAGAAAGCCATGCACTTTTGGGTATTGATTTTGTAGCTGCTACTTTACTATACGAATCTATTGTTTCTAGGAGCTTTTCTGTAGAGTCTTTAGGGTTTTCTAGGTATAGTATCATATCGTCTGCACATAGTGATAGCTTGACCTCTTCCTTTCCTACCTGTATGCCTTGATAGCCTTTTCTTGCCTAACTGCTATGGCCAGGACTTCCAGTACTATATTGAATAGGAGTGGCAAGAGCGGACAACCTTGTCTTGTGTCCAATCTTAGAGGGAAGGCTTTTAGTTTTTCCCCATTGAGAATGATGCTTGCCATGGGCTTGTGGTAGATGGCTTTCACTGTATAGAGGAAATTCCTTTGATGCCCATTTTGCTGAGAGTTTTCATCATAAACAGGTGCTGGATCTTGTCAAATGCTCTCTCTGCATCTATTGATATTTCTTGCTTTTTATATTTTGATCATATGCTTTTTATATTTTCTTTTGTGAGTATGATGGATTATGTTGATTGTTTTCTGAATGTTAAACCATCATTGCATCTCTGGGATGAATCCTACTTGGTCATGGTGTATGACCTTTTTAATGAGTCATTAAACTCTTTTTGCTAATATTTTGTTGAGGATCTTAGCATCTGTGTTCATCAGCTGATCCCCACTACCTCTACTACCCAGCCACTGCCATGCTCCAGGCCGCTTTCTGGACACTCGGGCCAAGCCTCACGCATGAGTGAAGCCCCACAGAACCAGGTAAAGCAGAACTTTGTGACCTTGGACTCCAGGCTCAACAGGACCTGGAAACAGATCCTCTGCCCACTTCCCCCAATCTTCGGTGCCCCAGGGGTCATACCAGACGACTATTGGTACCAGATAAATACCTCATCGACCGACCTCCACTACATCCACTACCCAGCCACCATAACACTCCAGGCTGTTTACCGGACCACGCAGCCACTTTGCAGCTGCGTGACACAGGATAAGACACTTAATAATACCCATTTTCCATAATTACTGCACTATATTTAATGGGGTTCAAATATGGTGTGAACCATGGGAACACCTCTCAGGGTGATTAGAGGCTGCCCTAAAAGCCTCCATCCCTCTCAAAGAGCCCAGCAGATACCGAGAGTATCCCGCCCACACCGCAGAGCCTGACAAGCTACCCGTGGCATATTCGATAAGCCAAAAACAGTAACAACAATGGGCCTCATTCCCCTGACACTGAAAGAGCCCCCAATATGGAAGCATTTAGAAGGATGAGCAAGGAAAGGCTGATAAAATCTCAGGGATGAACTAGACTGCCGAAACGGAGGACTAAAATGACTGTCTGTACTTTCAACACACATACACTGGCATTGGAAGCATTCATTGAGGACCTGATGGTGCAAGCGCAGAAGAACAAGTACGACATCACTGATCTGACCGAGATGAGAAGGCATCGATCACATCACACCATTTTCAACACTGGAGAAGCACTGTTCTTCGGAACATGCAACAACAGAGGCATATTGAATATGCCACAGGTAGCTTGCCAGGCTCTTCTGTGTGGGTGGGATACTCTTGGTAGTTTGCTGGGCTTTCCAAGAGGCATATACATATATTCCTCTTTATGATGATGTGTCAATGGCCATGTGCTCCAGGAATATGTTCACTCATACTTGAGGCTCGGCCCGAGCATGTGGAAAGTGGCCTGGAGAGTGGCAGCAGTGGGGTAGTGGAGGTTGGCTGCTGGGGCTGGGTCCCTTAGGGTAGGGAGGGCTCTCACCCGCCCCCTCTGGGGCACTCCTGGTGTGGAGTTCAGTGGCATGGTTATGGGGGCCTCATTTTATGCTCCCTTCTGAGAGAAGCAGCTGTAAGTTCTGGGGGATGGCCAGTGAGGAGATTATCTGACACCGGCAGGAGGTGGCTTATGGGTGTGACCCCTGGTTGCCAGAGATTGGGGAAAGCAGGCAGAGGATCTCTGCTTCCGGGTCTCATTGAGCCCAGAGTCCAAGATCACGAAGTTCCGCATTACCTGAGTCTGCAGTGCATCTGGGCAGTGCAGGTCAGTCTGCAGGGACTGACTTTCAAAAGTACTTATCCTTTATACTGACACAACGCTAATCAGTACCTGAATACAAGGGAGGCAGAGGTGACACAGGAGGTATGAGTATGAGTATGAGTATGAGTATGAGTATGAGTATGAGTATGAGTATGAGTGAGCTGGTCATCCTGATTCATGTTCTGGGGAGCCACACCCAGCTGATCCCTACTCCTGGCTCTGAGCTCAGGCATCTGTACCTCAGGATCATTATGGGGTACTGTGGTTGGAATATAACATAATATTATATATATATATGACCTCAGAAAAGATTATATTAGGAAAGAATAACGAATGAGAGGCAAATAATGCTAAGAATTTCAATAAACATCAACATTTAGTAGAAGGAAGAACCTGTACAAACAAAGCCTAGAAACATAATCCCAAAGAGGAAGGAGAAGATCCAAAAGAAAATTCCATGGAAAACAAAGGGAAAGATAATGACAGATTCTGTGTGTTTTAGAGTAAAATGTACATTGAGACTCTGGGAGGCAGGGGAGGAATTGCACCCACTGGTGCCCAGGAAATCGCACCTAGTGCCTCACACGTGCAAAGCATGTGCTGACCAGTGAGCCACATCCCCAGCTGTTAAGTTGAGACTTTTATTGAACTTACAAACTTATATCCATTTGTAATTCTCCTTCACAGGGGTAGAGATTCTGAGCAGAGCTTCCATTATTATACTGACAGAGCAGGTAAATACATCCCACGGGAAGCAGCTTGAGTTAGTAAACTCTTGGAAATTGCCTGGCTGTCCTTCGACTCTCTATAACTTCCTCCTTTCTTTTCTGCCTTACCAACCCTGTCCTGTAGGCGATGACCCTGGGCCCCCATCTCAAGGGTAAGATGAGATATGCTCCTTTCCTGGCTCTCCGTGGCTTCCCTTCAGGCATTGTAATGCTTGCTTTATCCTGAGATTCTCTTCTTTACCTGTTGGACTGGATCTGATATATACCAAGTGTCTGTCTAGCTGCTCCCACCTCCTGCCCCATGAGACAGAGCTTGCAAAGCTGCAGCAACTTCACCTTTATGGAGAGAAAACCAGCCTCACACTTGAAGGCTCCTTCAATGAGCATTCCTTGCCTGACCTGTACCCAAGCTAGACAGTATGGCCACCGGTTATTTATAGACACATAAATTGCCTAATTAGGAACTAAGAGCATAAATTCTTTAAAATAGGAAGTTATCTAATGAGAAGTGCCTTAATATTTCCAGGTTTGACAGTTGAATGAGCCAGAAAGCTGTTAAGGTAAGTAGAGATACCCAAGGAAAATGCCAACACACAACACTTACAAAATGAAGGACATAACAAAGATCAACAAGGGTAACCTTACCCAAACACCCCAGGATGAATTTATCAGATATGTAAATATCTTAGAGAAGTTGATGGAATGGAGTCACTGAAGGTGGGGCAAGTTGCTTAAATGACATCTACTGAGAGCATATAATGTATTTCTCTTAGAGCACTTAATTTCACAAAAATCCTCTAAGTTCAGTATTACAATTGTTGCTATTACCATTTTACAGATAGGGAAACTGAGGTGGGAACAGATATGTAACTTGTCCCATATGTAACACCTCCCATTTTCCACAGCTGACAGCTGGGGTTTGGACCAAAGCATCAATGCTCCAAAAATGCATTCACACACTGAAACTAGTGTGAGCAACAGTGATCATATTCTCTGGATGAATTACTAGTCTGGGAAGCAGTCCAGCTGCCATAGATATTCTATAGAGCCCATACAGAGGATATGAGAGTCTACTAAGGAAGTGGACCCATACATAAGTTCCCAGCTTCTCAGAGACTGAAATCCTGCAAGAAACTTCTGTAGCCTGGCCTACAGCTATAGGCAAGGCCTAAAGAAATTAACCTGACTGAAAATGGGAACACAGAGAGGTTAGTAAGCCTTTCCACACCTCAGCTGACAGAACTGAGGGTTTGCAATACCAAAATCTGAGAGGTTACTTATCCCCAAGGAGATCTAAGCCTTGAAAAATTTATTACTCCATTCAGGGAGAAATTTTATAAAGTACTTTCCAATAAATTTGGATATGTTCTTTAAGGGACATTGTGTCCATTTTCAAGTAAGATTCTTAGCAAGTATCCAAATCTAAATATGCAAGTCTGTAGCTGAATTTTACTTCAAGGACAAATGCCTCCCAGGTGAAGTTGAATGCACCCTTAGATAATTCAGAGCAATAAATTCACATGAAAATAACTGCAAGCTTTGTTGAAAAGCTCTCCTGCTGTTTGTCCAGCATCAGCGTGAGAGTCCTCATCTCTAATGGTTCTCAAATCCTGATTTGTTTAAAAATCAATCCAAATATCTCCCTACCAGCCCCCATTCCCTTCTAGTAAATTTTATTAAGCAATAAATTCACATCAAACATTCATTGGGAAACTTCAGATGAAGCTAGTCGAATTCGCTATACGACACCTCAAAGAAATCCACATTCCTTCTGATTTTTTTGAAGGGAGGGCCCTAGACCTCTTCCCCAAGGGCATAACTCCTTGGAAGGGGGCTTGGCACAGCTATGGCTTACAAAGCTGAGTGACTTCTGTATTAAAAATCCATATGGTTCCAGCCATTCTTGAAGAGTTCTGAGCTCTGCAGTTAAGTGCAGATCTCAGGAGACAAGCAACAGGAGACTTCCTGCCCAATGGCCCTAGGTACAAAGCTCAAGGTGCTCCCTGGCCATGACTGTGCCGGTGTGGAACATCCCTCATTGACAGTGATACAGGAGCAGATCCGAGCTTCTCTCCAAGTGCTCTGGAAAACATTATCCTACCCAAAGAGGATGAAAGACTCTTTGAAAGTCTCTCTCCTAGCCGGCTTGGAGATGAAGACAAAAACCATAACACATGGGAAGGACCAATATCCCATGCACTGCTGACTGATATTATCTGGATGTTCTGCTTTTGGAAATATTTTGCCTATGAAAGAAAGGCATATTCCCATCATTGACAGTCCCTGGAGCAAGTCATCTGCTCTTTCACAGTTGAGAAGACTTCATCTGAATGAAGATTTGTGTTCTAGGACTGTTGAGTTCCTGTGTGGTAAGGACAACTGCCCAAAGTGATCAATATTGACCATTTCAAATACAGATGTGCACACAGAGATGTGCTCAGTATACATACACCCTGACAATATTTACCCACTTGTTGGATGAATATTTGTTGCCTATCAGTTGCCAAACACTCTTCTGGGAAGCCAGTAGATGCAGTCTCCAACAGAGACAGAGCTCTGCTCCATGCAGCTGACTGAGGCTCGTCAGCAGCAAAAATAGTAAAGAAGTGTCAGGCAATCATAACTGCCATGAAGAAAAATGAAGATAGAGATTGTCAGAATTGGGTGAGATATTCTATTTGATAGTTCATCAGAAAAGAAAACAACTCTCTAAAGTTCTGACATTTGGGCAGAACTCTTACAGATACATAGGGAATGAGCTCTTGGGATATTTATGGCTAGGGTGTTCATGTGGAAGCAACCCCACTTACAAAAGTCCTGGAGGGGGCCATCTTGACCTATTCAAGAACTTTGGGGAAATTCATGTCACACACACTCACAGAGAGAGAGAGAGAGAGAGAGAGAGAGAGAGAGAGAGAGAGAGAGAGAGAGAGAGAGAGAGAGAGAGAGAAGAAACTATGACAAGAAAAATGGAGATAGCAAAGACTGGTCATAATCTTAGTGATCTAGAAAACCACGAGAGTATTGAGCTTTACAATGGCATAAACTGACATGAGGAGTAATTGAATTAGATTTTTTAATTTAGTCACCATGAAATTACAAAGTCAAAAACATGATTGAGTTTCAGGTATACAATGTTTCAACATCAGTCCCTTCACTAGTGTCCACTTTCCTCCACCAATACCCACCCACCCTCATTTACTCCCCCTTACCAGTCTTTTTCTATGAGATGAGTGTTTATGCATATGTTTTTGCAATGTGATTTACAGTACTGATTTAAAGCTCATAGAGTTTCATACATAACACTTTACCACCCTTTTTAGCACAACCACTTCCTCCCAGTTGAATGCGTCCCTCCACCAGAGTTGTTGCCCCTTCCCTCTCCTATCTTCAAGTGGTATGTTTCCCACTGAATTCCAATTATTATGTTATTTCTTTCCATTGTCTTGGGTATTTGTTATTCCAGCAATATGTTTCTTTATATCCCACATATGAGAAATCATTTCATGTCGTTCTCTCTCCTTCTGTCTAACATCACTCAGCGTGATACTTTCCAGGTGTCTCCATGTAATAGCAAATTTCACAACTTTATCTTTTCTTATGACCAAGTGTATTTTCTGTTATTCAGTCACCTATTCTTGGAGACTTAGTTTTTTTCTACATTTTGACTCTAGTAGATAGTGCTACAAAGAACATAAGGAAGCCAATGTCTTTTTTTCCACTTTGTTTTGGGGGCTTTGTGGTATACTCCAAGAGGTGGAATTTCTGGGTCAAATAGAATCTCATTTTCTATATTTTTTAAGTAATGTCCTTACTATTTTCCAGAAAGTGTGAATCAGTCAACATTCTCACCAGCAGTGAATAAAAATCTGTTTCTTCCCGCATCCACACCAGCACTGGTTTATTCTTCTTCTTTGTGTATATAAGCTGACATTTGTGCTTAAGCATACTTCTCTGCTTTATATGTTAAAGAGACTCACTGCTGAGCAGACTCAGAAGGTCAGGGGTGTCCCGTCAAGCACAGAGAAGAGAGCATTGCAATGATTCCACTGAGGAGATTGTGGTTTGGAACAGGTGGCAAGAGTAGAGCTGAAAAGAACAAGTGGAGGCAACAGGATTTGCTAATGGACCTTAATGAAAGTAAACTCAAGGAGTGTGAAAAGAGGTGTCAAAGATGCTCTGGGTTTTTCACTTAAACGGAATGATGGAGTTCCCATTCACTACATTTCAGAGAGGAAGAACACAACTCTAAAGGAATAGCCAAGGAGAGTGGGAGATAGAAATATGGATGTTTCATTTTTAGCTATCAGAAGTTTGAGATGCCTTTCAGATAGCATAAAGTTGTGGGTAAAAGCACAGGTGTTAGAAACTTGTTTGGAGAGTTACTAAAGAGAATCCCTAGTGAGAACATTCTTCTACTGGAAGAGTCACTGCCACCATGGTCCATGTTAAACTACCAATGTTGAGTCACTGGGCACAGAGCAGGGAAGAGATAAATGGGCTTTTCCATATTGTCACAAGGGCTTCAGTAACTTCTGCTCCAAGCTCCCTGCCTGTTACTCAGAAGACAAAGAGGAGAACCAGAGACAACTCTAGATGATGGTTTAGACAATTGTCCTTTAGACACCTTTGTAGAATATTTGGGGAGGGGGAGGGTGGGGAGATCAGGCTGCGAAAGGCTGAGGATCTGTATTATAAACAGCTGCCTTATTGTTGTGACAAATGGATCCAAGACCTGACATTAATTATCTCTAATGTAAAACAAATTTACTCTCAAATTTCAATAAGGAAGTGTAGAGCAGAACTAGGGGAGATGGGGGTCCCTAATCCCACTGATGGGGCTGCCTTCAAGTTATTTTGGAAAAGGAGAGCGCCATTCTCTACATTTGTTTCTAGTTTCCGATTCCAGGATCATTTTTTGGATAAGTCAAGGAATATCTGGATCACTTGCAAATTTGGAATGAAAAAAAAAAAAAAACCTTGCTCTAGGCTTTGACCTGCTCCTGAAGAGAATTATTTTCTCAGGGCAATGAATGACATTAGGTTTGTGTTAACAAACTGTTGTCTGGTTGTAAATTAAAGATTCTTGGGAAAAACCTCATTTCCTCCTTCACACTGGAACAGGGTTCTTAATCTTCTCTGTCTTTTCAATCAGCTGGAGAAAAATTTTTAGGTATTTATTCAGGAGGTAGTTTTCATGCCCAAAGATGCAGGGTCAATTGGTCAGTAAAACCTGGGTGCCCATATTGGGGTTGGGGAGCCATATCCAGCAGTGCTCAGGGCTTACTCCTGGCTCTATGGCCTCTTGGTGCTCTGCAGGGGAATAATATGGGATTCCAGGGACTAAATGTAGATTGGCTGCATACAAGGCAAGTACCATACCTATTGTACTATCTCTCTGGTCTGTCCACATTTTAATAACTGCTCTCTAGCCACGTTGAATATTTTGCTATGGCTGAGCATCCCTGCACTAGAAATTCTAGTAACGAGTGAATAGTTGAAATCAACTAAATTATTCAGTGACAATTAAAAGAGCTCTCCTACCAAGAGAGGGTTCATGAGGTGGAGCAAAACATAAGACCATGAAGCGTGAGTACATCCTTTTCTGCCCTTTCTCAGGTGGCCTTAGGAAAGCTACTAAAAATACGAACTCTGAGGGGTTAGGAGATGGCCTTTAGGTTCATCCATTCCTTGAAAGTATCTGCTCAAATAAAGGGTGCTATGTCATAAGAACTTTTTTTTTTTCACTTTTTGGGTCACACCTGGCAATGCACAGTAGTTACTCCTGGCTCTACACTCAGGAATCATCCCTGGCGGTGTTCAGGGGACCATATGGGATGCTGGGAATGGAACCTGGGTCAGCTGCGTGCAAGGCAAATGCCCTACCCACTGTGCTATCACTCCAGCCCCAGTCATAAGAACTTTGACTCCCACTAAAGAAGCCACTGGCTGATATGTGGGTATGTTTTCAGAGAATGGCATCCAAGATAAGCCCAAACAAAGCACCTTGTTTGGAATGAAAAGCCAGGCAGATACATAAGTCATACCTTCCCCAGCTCCCACACCTGACCTGAGTTCCCTGGTTTACACCATGATGCATCTCATGGTGATGCATCAGATCCGGGACCTAATATTCTTTAAGCCCTTGAAATTTCAGGGCTGGAGAGAGAGAACTATGGTAAGGCATTTGCCATACACATGGTGATCCTCAAGTGTTTCCCTGAGCACAGAACCAGGAGTAAATCCTGAGCACTACTGAGTGTGACCCCCAAACCAGACAAAAACTCGGAGCTGGAGCAATAGTACAGGGGCTAGGGCACTTGTCTTGCATGCATCTGACCCACATTTGATCTCCTTCATCACATACGGTTCTCCGAGCCCCATCAAGAGTGATCCCTGAGTGCAGAGCTAAGAGTAAGCCCTGAGCACTTTCAGGCGTGGGCCCCCGAAAAATAAACAACTAAACTGAAATTTCACGTAGTTTCTAATGGAATAAAGCGATCAAAGGTAAATCAGGAGATGTATTCTTAGGCCCATGGAATTGGTCAGTGGCAAAAATGACTAGACCAAAGCCCTCAGTTTTAACTCCAGTGATGCCCACCTGCATCAAGCACAGTCCCATGCAGTCTGCTCCCTGGGTCCCCAGCTGTGTGACATGGAGCATAACAGCCAGGAGTTTGACAGTACTGCAAATGTGTGTGAGAACCATAACCTAAGAAATACAACACCATAAGAGAAAAATAAGGAAAAGAGGAAAATGTATTCTACAGTTAAGCAGCATTTAACTGCATGATTTCTTTAAAGTTATTAACTTGTGGGTTCCCTCCCATGACCACTGGCAATTAATGGTTCATTGCACCAACTCTCATCAAAATCTAAGTTCACATAGTCTCTCCCGCCTGTTCTGCCTCACTCCCCAGTAGTCTCTCCTGCCTGTTCAGTCACCTTCCACCACCCCTCCATATATATATATATATATATATATATATATATATATATATATATATATATGCTCCCTATCACAAGCAAACACTAAGTGGGAACCCAACAACAAAGAAAGAATATACAGCAAATAAAGACACATGGCAAGGGCTGATGGTTCAACAAGACAAAGGCCCAGGAATGGATGTTTCCAAAAAGGATGAGTTTACAAGAAAACCATTATCAAAGAGCAGAGTCCCAGCCAGGAGCGAACTCCTCATTCAAAAGACATGGCCATTGAAGGTGCCTGAACAATCTCTGAGCAGGCATCCTCAGGCCACACTTGACATCCTTCCTTCCGGCCCATCTCCCATCTCCCAACATTCAGGGGAGGCGAGAAAGGAAAAAATGCTGGACTTCCTGAGGCCACAGAGGCTTTTGATTAAGGGGAGTGAAAGGAATGGACACTTGGTCTTTCTCATTCCTTGAAATACATTTCAAAAGAAAAATGTAAATAGAAAAAGAAGAGGAGGAGAACTGTTCCGGGTTCCAGCCTGGAAGTCCAGATGGGATGAGGAAATAAATTCAAGGCTTTCAACAAGTGTGCATGTTAATACTGCCAAACTAAGCAGGAAGGAAGCTCTCTGTTTCTTTTTACCTCTTTTCTCACCCAAGAACACAAGCTATGAATTTCATGAGTATGGGTAATGGAATTGGAACTAATTCACCTGGTAACCTCCTTTTAAATACAATAGCTATAAAACTCCAGGTCTTCTTGGAGTTGAGACAGGGCACCTCCCTCCACCCCTCGGCCCTATACTTCCAGAAGACCTGGAAACCATGCTATGCCCCACCGCCACCACCATGTAAACTCATCTACCGTCTTGTTCCAGAGACTCATAATAAATCTCAAAAGAGATTTTTTGCAAGCAAAAAATTCATGGATACTTGTTCCCAGCTGAGACCTCCGGGGCAATCTCAGAGAGGGGAGGGCCAGTTCTTGCCCAAATAAAGCACCAGTAGCCATTTTCACACACCATGCCTCCAGCCAGACTGCCCATCAAAAAGTATGGATTTTCTAGAGTGCAGCAACATTCATAGCCATGCGACATCTCCAAAATATACAATACTGATATCCCAGTAGTAGCAACACCAGATCAGATGGGATGTAATTTAGAAGCCAACCAATCTCAACTAACACAGAACATTAACTTGCAACAACAGCTCAGCAAACCCTCAGACAAGGACTTAAGGTCCCCATGGTAAAATACGACAATTTTCACAAATTTTCTTTTGCACAAATATTTTTTTGATCATCCGATAGCTGTTTAGTAGAAACAAGCAATATAAAATAAATTACTGTGGCCCTGCTATGGGGGCAGGCTTGAGGGGTGGTTGGGAAAACGGAGACAATGGTGGAGGGAAGGTGACAGTGGTGGTGGGATTGGTGTCAGAATATTGAATGCCTGCAACAAATCTTTGTAAACCATCCATGATGTTTAAATAAAGTGTGTGTGGGGGGGGGGGCTATTGATACAATAGCTAACTGAGCAAATCTCTTCAGCTGCATCAACAAGTCTATTGTCTTGTCTGTGCTGGTCCCTGTGGCTGCCTTATACACTTCTTCTGAGCTCTCAGGACAGCTCTAATCCCACTTCCTCCATAAGGTCTCCCTGGATTACCCCAGGAAGAATCTATGAATCCCCCTTCCTCCATACTCTCTCAAGACATGCTCTCATCCAAGAATAGTAGTATATAATACCAGGAAATTGGCTCCATGGCTTGGAAGCTGGCCTCACATGCTGGGGGAAAAGGCAGCTCAGATAGAGAAGGGAACACCAAGTAAAATGTGGTTGGAGATCCCGCGTGAGAAGGAAGATGCATGCTGAAAGTAGACTAGAGACTGAACGAGATGGCCACTCAATACCCCTATCTCAAGCCACAACACCCAAAAGGAGAGAGAGAACAAAATGGAATACCCTACCACAGAGGTGGGGTGGGTTGGGGGGGATGGGATTGGAGGGTGGGAGGGATACTGGGTTCATTGGTGGTGGAGAATGGACACTGGTGGAGGGATGGGTTCTCGAACATTGTATGAGGGAAACACAAGCATGAAAATGGGTAAATTTGTAACTGTACCCTCACGGTGACTCATTAATTAAAAAAAATAAATTAAACAATAGTGAGTTATGTGTTGAAATCTGGAATGTAATCAAGGTAAAGAGAAAAGGAAGTGAAATTATCACTCACCTATGGGGTGGGTTGGGGGGTGAGGGGTGGGATGTATACTGGTTTTTTTTTGTTTGTTTGTTTGTTTTGTTTTTGCTTTTGTTTTTGTTTTTATTGGTGGTGGAATATGGGCACTGGTGAAGGGATGGGTGTTTGAGCATTGTGTAACTGAGATATAAGCCTGAGAACTTTGTAACTTTCCACTTGGTGATTCAATAAAATAAATTTTAAAAAAACAAAAAAAATAAATTAATTTAAAAAAAAGACATGCTCCCATACTATCACCTGGTTATGTGTCTGTCTTCTGAGGAAATTAATTGCTCTTAGTGTAGACACTAGACCTTGTTCATTTGTCATTCCCAGCACTCATAAACATTTAGTAGGGGTACAGAGCAGTGGACACTCACAAGACAAATTACAAACTTAATAGAGCACAATTATGTTCAGAAATTTTCATCTACAAGACAGGGGAGCTGCCCAGCTATGTATGAGACAGACCTTTCTATAGGCAGCGGGTCATCTTTTATGGAAGTGTGGAAGAACTGTCAGCAAGATCTCTGCCAGTCTCCTCTGAGTCTCTCTCTATTTATACCCTGGGGCCAGGACAGGAGGAAGCTGTCTGAACTCAAGGACAATGGTAGGCAAGTAATACCTTCTCTGCATTTATTCTTGGCCAAGGTCCCTAGAGATTAGCTTTCCTTTAGAAAGTAGCCACTGAGAGGAGATTACTTCCCCCCCCCTTTAATTCTCCTATTTCCAAAGAAATTGACAGAAACTTAAAATATCTGCCCGGTAGTCCTGAAAATTGCCAAATTTTACCCTTAAGCAAAACAGTAATAGGCATTGCAAAAGATGCTGACTCAAAAAATTTCAGGAAGTTTCTGGAAAGGGAAAAGTGAAAAGGGTCTTTAAGAGAGGAAGAAAAGTTTTAGGCAAGAAGGGAAGATAAATCACGGTCTGACCAAGTATTTTAACTGTATGATGGGAGTTGGACAGGGGAGAGTTCGGTAAATTGCTTGGACTTATACAGACTTATACTTAATGGGTCTTCACACACACACACACCACACACACACACACACACACACACACACCTAACACACCTAACACACCTATTAACCTAACTTTCCAAAACCATTTTTCCTTTCAGAAAAAGAAATGAAACTCAGTGATAGAAGTACATGATAAAACATCAGACCTCAGTTGAGCTACACTCCGCTGTCTACCAACTGCAATATTAGCAAGTTTCTGACCATGTCTTTCCATTTCTTTAGCAATAAAATGGGCTGCTATGAAACTGAGTGAAATATACAACTTTGTTTCAGCATCCCAAAGTGAAATATTTCTGTGGTAAGTTATTTTAGGGGTCTGAGAGTGCTCCAGAGTTTCTTCAAATGCAATAATGGTTATGGTCATCCCAGATCCGAAAATCACTTCCCAAATCATTTTTGGAAAAACATTTTGCTTTGGGAGAGTGAGAACAAATCTGATGTAGAAACTCTCAGCACTTTGGTGGGGGCTCAGGAAGCGGTGGCAATGATAACGACTGTGGTAGAAAAGTCTTTAGGTGAATTGTAATCATCATGATTAACATCTAGAAAACAAATGGATACCAGAAAATTAGGGGGAAAGGGAAAAGTCCCAGTTACAGGAAAACTGTGCTGAACTTCCTTCTATAACTTCATCTCCTGTGTATCAAATGCTTCATCTCCCGTGTATCAAAAGACCATTTCATGGTCTTTCAACAATGAAGAAAAATCCATTTATGGTTGTAATATATACCAGGAATAGGGTTTCACCAGTAGATCAGGCTTTTCAACAAAATGATGGAGACAAAAGGAGTTTCTTTTCCAAATATTCAATTTTCAGGAAAAGCCCATGCCTGAGAGAATAGCTCTCTCAAAGTTGAACTGCTCACGGGTTTCAAAAAGTCTGAGGAATGCCCTAAATACAGATTTCTTTCTAGAAATCACATCAGAGAACTTTCCACATGCTCTGTCCCCAACAATCTGAAGGACTTGAATGCACATCCCAAGAGGAGGCCTTTTTGGCAATAAAATAAAAGTTGGGTCAAGTACAAACCCTAAGTTCATGGATGTTATAATAATAGGTTCCTTCACTGAAGGCAGCACTCCATTCCAAAGGCTTGAAAAACTCAGCAGTACAAATCAGCTTCTTTAACTATAGGCATTCAAGCACGAAAACCGGATATTAAATATGGTGTGTGTGTGTGTGTGTGTGTCTATGTAGGTGTGTGGGGGTGTGTGCTCACAGGTACATATGCACAACAATTGCAGATATAAGAAAGGAGTCATCACCACTCCTGGCTCTGCCTATTTTGTTGAAGTTTAACTATACAAATCAATTTATCTATACCAGAAATGTTTAAAAGGAGAGAGACTTGTAAGCACCAATGAAAACCAGTCAACTTGCAAGTGTTAGTGCTTTTAGTTTCCATTTGGGCTGCGATTACATAACAACCTAAATGATGTCTTGTAAACAACAGAAACTTAATCCCCACCATTCTGGAGCCTGGTAAGCTAAGATGAAGGCCCCAAAAACTGGGAGTCAAATGAGGGTGTAGTTCCTAGTTTACAGACACTATCTCTGTCCTAACAGGACTGAAGGCTCAAGGAAGCTTTCCAGGGTCACTTACATATGCACTAATCCCATTTAATTTTTTTGGCTTTTTGGGTTACACCCGGCGATGCTCAGGGGTTACTCCTGGCTCTGCACTCAGGAATCACTCCTGGAAGTGCTCAGGGGACCATATATGATGATGGGAATTGGACCTGTTTGGCCAGGTGCAGGGGCAAAAGCCTTGCCCACTGTACTTCAGCCCCCACACTAATCCCATTAATGAACTCCCTGGCCTAATCACCTCCTGAAGAAAGCACATCCCAAGAGGAAGCCTTCCAAGTGCCATCATATTGGGGGTTAGGATTCCAAATTCCAGGTTAAAGGGATATAAGCTGGTAATAAGAAGCAGCAAGTATAAGTACCAAGTATCAAATGATGAAAATAAATTTGAATAGCATATATCTAAAAGTTGTATTTTTATTTGACTTTAGAGTAAGAAATATAAGTTGGAATCTGGGTGAGAAATGGTCTGTTCTCTTCTTTTATAGTTAATCTTCAGCATTTGACTTTTTAAATTTTTTAAGCCTATACTCATCACAATTAAATATAACTATAAGCAGTGACCAAGTGATCATTACAAACTTTTACCTGGTAAAGAGATAAGTAATTCTTGTATTAAGGACATGGTGGATAAAAGAAAAAAATAATAGTACACAACTGGAATTGACTCATCACATGTGTATCTCCATATTACACATATGATTTCATATTGTATATATAACAAAATAACACCATATGTGTGCATCTTAACATAAATTTTATTTACATAAATCTTTAAAGAGATCAACAAGCTGCAGAGATGCTTCTGGACCCCAAAGTCACTATCCAGTTAAAAATTTAACTTCTGGGAAGGCTACTGGGGACAGTAGTGGTGGAAAATGCACACTGGTGGAGGGATGGGTGTTCAAGCATTGTAAGACTGAAACTCAATCATGAAAGCTTTGAAACTGTATCTCATGGTGATTCAATAAAAAAAGAATTAACTCTAGCTGTATCACTTCATTCAAAATTTTAGAATTCCTGAAGCACACAGTCTTTCAACATCTTAAATTCTATACCACTGATATACCAGGAATAGCACACCACATTGGATGGGATGTAAAGTAGAAGGCAATGAATCTTGATTACAAAAATATTAACACATTAGGCTTAACCTGTCACAACATATTAGTAATATCTTACATAAGGGCTTAATGAATCCATAGTAAGATCCAACAATTTTCACACACTTTCTTCTAAGGAAAACTTTTTTGATCATTTTTAGTGAATTATTCATAACAGTATAAACTAAATTATTTAGGGCCTGCTATTGGGGCAGCCTTGAGTGGTGGTTGAGAAAATTGGAAATTATGGTGGTGGGAAGGTGCAATGGTGGTGGGATTGGTGTTGGAATATTGAATATAACAAATCATCACGAACAATTTTATAAAAATTAAAAAATTTTAAAAACATTTTATTTACATAAAAACCTGTGATTAATATATATATACATAAATATTTCTGTACATAAGGGTATTTGACTGGACATATGTTTATATACAACTCTGAACAATTTGTGTGTGTGAACAATACATGTGTGTGTTCTTGTGAAGTTTCATCCTCACAAAAGAATGTGTCTCATGAGCCCTGTCTATAGCTGACATACGGCCTTGTTTAAGAAACATGTTTTCCATTTATATGGTTTATTATCCCCTGGTTGTTTCCTTCCCAGCAAAGAAATGCTGAACCTACTGCTTCTTCCCTCCTGCCCCAAGATCACCTGCACCTAGTGGGAGAGCCAAGTCCTTCCCACGCCTGCAGGACCAAGACCACACCATCCTACTGTGGACAGCCCAGGGCAGTCCTGGCCCCATCCCAGGTGACTATCAGTCCCAACTCCTTCCTCTCAAGCGTCTTTCTCAGAGCCCTGGTAGAGCGCAGATTTGGGGAGAAAGGCTCATGCAGGCAAGCTTCTAGGGGACCCGTGACATCTGGATCCAATAATGCTTTGTAATAAAGTACCTCCTGTAGTCAGATCACATCCTCCATTTTCATGGTGCAAGTCATCGGCCTCTCTACATGATATGTTCTCCTAGAAGGGTGTGGAACTAAACTCTGACTTTTATATATGACTCTGCTGCCCTTGAGAAAGAGGGGGCTGTATTCCTATGAAGGGTTTGTGCTCCTCTCTACCCACTCTCCTCTGGTCAGATGCACATTCTGCCTTGGACCATTCTCCATCTCTCTTTAGCTGAGATGGAGAGAGAGGTCACTCCTGAGCAAAATTCAACATCTTCACCATTTCCTTCCTCGGCCGCTTGATAGACCAAGTGAAGAATGAAACGGCTGCCCTCAGCACTGCCACTCAGCCCCCAGCTAGGCTGAGTGCAGTCTCCAGGGCATCAGGAACTACTTTCATCGTACCTTAATGAGCAACTAAACCTTACAATGACCCCACCATTCCCTCCATACCCCCTCTCAAATCCTCTACTGCCCAGTTTGAGCCCAGAAGCACTCCTGATGCCCACTGGAGCCCTAGCATCAGAATTCTTCGTAAACCCTCTCCTGTCATCAATAACTTAGCAGAGTTCCATGTCCCCGGAGGAGAGAGGATGATGCTTTACTGAGTTCATTTTATTTGCTAGTTTACCCCTAGCCAAGCAGATCTACCAAAGTTAAAATGAGAAGTAGGAATCTAAGAATACAAAGGAGGACAAGGGGTGTCAAGGAAGGAATTATTAAGAGAGATCTTGACCCTCAGGTCCTCACTCAGAATGGTCATCAACTCTACATCCCACAAAATCAGGGGACAACAATGACCACAAGAAAGCACATCTTCCAGCAGACCATGTTAAATGTTTGCAACCTTTAGCCCTGACTGCTCTTGGAACCACACACGGAGCTCCTTTCAGCTCCCACATTCAGGGCAGGCTTCCTCCCCTATGGGAGGACAATCACAACAGCACTTTGAGGTCTGGGAAGCCTCTGTGTGCCTCCCCAAGGGCACCACTCAGGCGCTGGAGTCTGTGGAACTGTAAGGCCAAGCACTCAGAAACACTTTTGGCAGGAAGACAAGGGCCATCAAGAAGCTAATTGAGATCCTGCCTTGGCCGACTTGGGTCTGGAAGGAACAGAGAAAGAACAAGAAAATTATGTAGTGACTTGTGAGAAGACAGGAAAGACCCAAGGCCTTGGTCTTAATCGTGTTCCATGGGAAGAGGTTCTGGCGTGGTGCTTGCGTGAAATCTGCCAAACCTTGAGTAATGGGAACAAACAAGGGAGGAAAGAGAGGGAGTGCTGAGAGAGATCGGTCAGCAGCAAGAAATCAGGCTGGGTGAGGGGGTGCCAAACATCTGGGTAAACTGTAAAACGTGTGGGCCAAGAGTCAGTGACTTTGTCTATAGAACAGCAAACACAAACTCTGAACATATCCCTGTCACATAACTGCCATTTCATTTCTCAGTGTTTGTGAGCAGATGTCTCAAAGTTCCTGGAGGGCATAACCAAGGCTTATTTATTCTCAGGTGTTTCCACCTTCTAAGACTTTGTGTCTGTCTTATACCTATTTCACGTATGTTTGGAGAAGGGAGAGAGGGAAGGGAGGAGGGAGACAGGAAGCCATATGCTGATAACCCACAAACCTTAATAACAGATGACCTGATAATTTGTTTCCCAAACTGGATTAGCTTTTTATCACTGCTGTGCATGTCATTTATAGTGTCATTTATATAGATGTTGGTATACACATAATTATTATGAGACTAAAAAAAAATCAGTCCTAACAGTATAACTAAGATTAGGTCTTCTATCTTCAATTGAGGTCAAACTGGCTTAAAGAGTATTAATGTTTATGTGTTTTAGGAGAACAATATTTCCACACCATGTTCACCACTAGATAAACTTTGATAATAAAAGGGGTGTCAATACTGGTCCAAGCCATCTAGCTGCCTTACTCAATGGCCAGTTATATATATTTGGAAGAATGAGATTTTAGAAGACAACTGTCTTTGTTATTTTCTAAACACTATAGGTTAGACCAGGAATGAGAAACAATAGGAAGATTAATGTAGCTGGAAAGTGGGAGATGAGACAAGACTGGTACGCAGGAATTTGAACTTCATTCCAGGTGGAATGAGACACCATGATTGAAAAGAAAGAAAGAAAGAAAGAAAGAAAGAAAGAAAGAAAGAAAGAAAGAAAGAAAGAAAGAAAGAAAGAAAGAAAGAAAGAAAGAAAGAAAGAAAGAGAGAGAGAGAGAGAGAGAGAGAGAAAGAAAGAAAGAAAGAAAGAAAGAAAGAAAGAAAGAAAGAAAGAAAGAAAGAAAGAAAGAAAGAAAGAAAGAAAGAAAGAAAAGAGAAAGAAGAGAAAAGAAAAGAAAAGAAAAGGAAAGGAAAGGAAAGAAAGGAAAGGAAAGAAAAGAAAAGAAAAGAAAAGAAAAGAAAAGAAAAGAAAAGAAAAGAAAAGAAAAGAAAAGAAAAGAAAAGAAAAGAAAAGAAAAGAAAAGAAAGGAAAAGAAAAGAAAAAAGAAAAGCTACCTGCATGATTGGAGCAATAGCATAGCGGGTAGAGCATTTGCCTTGCACGCTGCTGACCTGGGTTCGATTCCTCCGTCCCTCTCAGTGAGCCTGACAAGCTACCAAGAGTATCCCCCCTGCACAGCAGAGCCTGGCAAGCTCCCCGTGGTATATTCAATATACCAAAAACAGTAACAACAAGGCTCACAGTGAAGATGTTACTGGTGCCTGCTTGAGCAAATCGATGAACAATGGACAACAGTGCAGTGCTACCTGCATGATTGTGAAATCTTATTTATATTCTAACATATCTGATTGCAATGGGCCAGGGCATATGGCTCAGCGGTGGAGCACACATACCCTGCATGTGCATGTGTGCAACCCTGGGTTATCTTTATCCTCAACACTACAAAAATAAAATTAAAGTTCTGGCTGTAGTGTGGAGTATCAAATCATTGTGGTTGTCCAAGTGAAATGACAGTGGCTTGACCTATCTGGTCATCAGCTCATAGAGGTAGAAAAAAAAACAGTGGTCTGGAGATAACTAGTGGACATTGAGTTGCTGATGTAACAAACATGGGAGATGAGGTGAAGAGAGGCAAAAAGAATGTCTCCCTGATTGAAAGGCTGAACCACCAGCATGGTATTTGGTGAGGCCTTTTATCTACTCCGTGAAGCCAGGGAAGAAGTCTGTGATCTCCCTCTAAAAACAACCCTTTACTTCTGTCTCCTTCACCTACTCACTCCATAGTGGTTCTTTTAACCCAAGACTAAAACAACATAGTGACTCCACAACAGACTGTTAGCTCCAGAAGGTGGGGACTATGCCTTATTCACCAATATGCCTAGAATAGTACCTACCACTTTATATATGCTCAATAAATATTTGCTGAAAGAAAAACTATGTTTTAAAATACTAAATGAGCTCTGGTACATATCTAGGTCCAACAAGCCAAAGGATCTTAGGCAAATCACCTCTGGTTCTTAGTCTTCATCATTCTAATAACAGATGTCGATAGACAGCTTGCCAAGGTCCCTGCCAGCTCAAATATCCCAGGTGAGCTTCACAAACCTAAGAAAGTGGTAGCAAAGTTATCTGAACTAGAGACACAAACGTTTCACCTAAAACTTGGGAGGGAGTTTTCCCTGGTGTCTAAGCTTTCTCAGCAGCAAGTGGAGATCTAGTGACCTCCTAAGGAAGCAGCGCATCAGGGGAAGCAGGCGAGGCTCCCTGGAGTAGGAGGTTGAAGGGAGCAGGCAGAGTGTCCCAGGGATTTCCAATACTGGGTGTGCAGCAGATGGGCATGAGCTGAAGTTATGCCTCTCAAAGTCATGGTCAGTTTCTGCCTTTCTTTTCTATCTTGTCTGTTCCCATTATTCATTTTGATGTGTGGTTTGTTTGCAATAAACCAGATCATCTATGCATTAAAATGACTGTCCACCATCCTTTGGCAACATCATTTCCTTTCCTTTCCTCTTTTCTTCTTTTAGCCCAGTCCAAGAGAGAACTTTGGAATAAGTCCCATAAAGTCTGCTGTTTTGCCAACAGCTCTGTTTTCTCTGGGTCTCCCTGATTCCACATTTGGCATTCCTGAGCCCAACAGCTCCCCTGACCTTTCCTCCTTCCATGCTCACAGGAAAGAGTGAGCACAGATAAAAGAAACCAATAGATAACCCAAAGCCCCATGTTAGTCATTAGTTAAAGCCTCCTGAGCTGCTAACAAGAACCAGAACTTATCCTAGGAATTGTTTCAAAACCTCCACATGTACGCCAAATTGGTGTCGAATGATAGCACTATCTACAACCACTCAGCATAATCAAGTCTCTAAGTAACCAGTGCAATAGTAGCCATGTCCAAATGGAAGTTCCTGAAAATTAAGCCAAAGTCCTGAGTTCAGCCACCATGGCCCATATGCACTGCTGGTGGCTTCTCTCTATGAGAATCTCCAAACTTAGGATCTGTCACTCCTGGTCAACACTTCTCAGCTCTGTTTTCCATACTGTGCTGGCCCTTTGATGCCTTGTCTAGTGCAGGGTTGTTGACATTTGTGTCTACTGGAATCAAGCAAGCCAAATTCCTATTTTGCATTTTCCCACACCTTCCCAGTTTGAATTTGAGACTTTTCCTGATCTTTTTTGGTTAGTTTGAGTTTTCTTAGGCTAGAGTCTTCTCTCCTCAAACTCCTGCTTCAGGTTTCTATTGGGAGCTTGGTAGACAGTGCTTTTTGGTGACCAAGTTCTCTGCCAACCCCTTTCTCCTGCTTTTTTTAAATTTTTTTAATTTTTTTTATTTTTTTATTATTTTTTTTTAATTTAAATTTTATTGAATCACCATGTGGAGGGTTACATAGTTCTCAGGATTATGTCAGTTATACAATACTCAAACACCCTTCCCTTCACCCGTGCCCATATTCCATCACCAACCACCCCATTATACCTACCGCCCCCTCCCGCCCCCCCAGTCCCCACCCTTGTAAGTGATAAGTTTCACTTCGTTTACGCTTTATCTTGGTTACAGTCCATGTTTCAACACACAACTCACTATTGTTGCTAGGGTTTCCGCCCAAAAAAGAAAAGACAGTCCCACTGTCAAGGAAGCATTTGATGGCTCTCCATTGCTGAGAATGTAGAGATATTAAGTCCCGCTGTTTGTTACATAACTTTTCTATTTTTTTTTCCCCCCTTGTCCCGTGCCACCGAGATCACGCCTGTTTAGTAATCACCATGCTGCCTGACAAAGGGAAAACAAACCAAAAAAGATGGTTATTTCCCGTCATCAGCCGGCGTGGGGCTCTGGCTTAGTTGATAGTCTGGTAGAATGTCTGCAAGCAGTTTCTGGAACCAAAAGTAATACGCTGGTATCGGCCCCGGCTCGAGATTCCACCAGCGTCCCGCTGTTCCAAGTACATAATAATTTATTCCCTTGTATCCCATTCCCACGCCACCAGGTCCGTGTCAGCTTAATGGACATCATACTATGGTTAACGCCACGCTGCGTTTCTTCCCGAGAAAGAAGGATATTTCTTCTCAGCCGGCGTGGGGATATGGCTTAGTTCAGTCTATAGAGATGGCTACCACTTTGGTAGCCTTCAATATTTCAGCAAAAGACTTACTATTCTTGTTAGGATTTCCCACCAAAGTCCGACCCGTTAAAAAGGAACCATTTCATATTGGTGATGATTAAATGACAATAGGTTGCGCGGCCATGGCAGCGGCCTCGCGGCTTTGAATTTCTGTATAAAGTCCAGGGAAAGTACAGCCAGAAATTACACGTTGCTACAAACTTTAACCCTATTATGGTCCCCCCAAAGTCCAACCCATTACAAAGGAACCATTTCATATTGCTGATGATTAGATGACATTAGGCTGCCGCGGCCTCGCGGTTTTGAGTTTCTATATAAAGTCCAGGGAAAATTCTGCCTAAAATTCTATCGCTACAATCTTTTACCCTTCAACAAAAAACTCAGTACTATTGTTTGGAGGTTCCCCCCAACGGTAAGCCCTGCCAAAAAGAAACATTTACACGTTGCTGACAATCAGGAGATATTAGGTCGCGCGGCTGCTATCGCAGCCGCGTGGTTTTGGATTTCTATATGAAGTCCAGGGAAAATTCTTTTGGTAATTGCATCACTCACTGGCAGCGCCTGGGCCAGAAGCTCCGAGCACACCGTTTGGAGGCATTTTGGGGGCGCCGCTCGTGTCCAAAGTGGTTCAGTTGCCTCCGGGGTCGATCTCGCGCGGGGCTGAAAAGGAGCGTCCCCACATGGCTCTGTGCTTAAATGTCGGCCGGCACAGGGCCGATCTGGAAGTCCCGCCCCATCGGCTTTCCCGGGCTTCCTGCATAGTCTAAAAACCGGCTATTGCCTCGCTGCGTTCAAAAAGAAAGAGTTGAGAGAGAAAAGACCATACCCCGCCGGCAGCGCCTGGGCCAGAAGCTCCGAGCACACCGTTTGGAGGCATTTTGGGGGTGCCGCTCGTGTCCAAAGTGGTTCAGTTGCCTCCGGGGTCGATCTCGCGAGGAGCCGGAAAGGGGCTCTCCTGCTTACCTAGAGGTATGGCCATTTTCTTCAAATTATTTTTACCCAGGCTGCGTCCCCTCCTCAGCCCCACAAAGGGTCCTACCTGCTGGCCAGGAGGGACCCTCACAAGGCTTCATCCCATTTGAAGGAAAGGAGCAACTGATGGCTGCAGAGACACACCTTTTAGGTCTAATCTGAGCATATCTCTCACCTGTATCTGCAACAGGGCCTTGTTATGTCTACCTGGTTATGCAGTAACAGATGATTATCCTGTCATCTCTTAGGGTTGTTCAGGTACAAGTCTGATCATGTCACATATATGCTCCAAATCCTGTAGTTTCCCTTCTTTACATCTATCGCCAGGTCAAAGCCAAAGTCTTTCCAACAGTCTAGAAGTCCTTTAAGCTGAAAGTGTACCAAATTGTTTCCTCAAACATGTCAGGTAAGCTCAGAGCTCAGGATCTTGGCACTGGCTCTCCTTGTGCATCAACTCCTGCAAATCTTAGCTCGGCGACTAATGCAGACACATATCCCCGTTGATAATCTAAAACAATCAATCTTAACCTAATATGCCATGTAATTTATTTATCTGGCTTTTTTCTAATTTCTTATTTCTGTTCCCTCCATCCAAATATAAACTCCAAAAAGCAGAAATCTTAGGTTGTTTTTGTTCAGTGATGAATACTCAGTGCCTCGAGTAGTGAGTAGTAATAACACACAATATTATGGCATGGATTCACTAAGAATCATGGATTCACTAAGAGGATCACTAGTAATTAGGAGTCCAGACTCCAGTTTTACCACTGATTCAAACTTCAGATTCAACTTCGGCTACCTATCCATCTGAGAATATTTATTAACATTTTTCTTTCTCAGTTTCGTTATCTCTAAAAATGAGGGTCAATTGTGTCTACTTCACAGGACAGTTTATGAGGAGATTCATGTATACATAGCATAGGACCTGAAACACGGGGAAAACTCTGGATGGCTATCTATTATTTTCAACCTCAGAGAATGAATTAGACTTTGGAAATAACTTTAAAACCACATGGACTGAAGCCTGATAGATAAGTAATAATGTCTGTGCTCAAGAGCAAGATGAGAAGGTGATGCAATATGAGTGGTTCTCTTTTGTGGTTCATAAGCCAACTCTTCAAAACAAATCTGCGGGGGTGGGGTGGGAATTAAGTGGTGTTTACCCAACATGCCCCAGGGAAGGCCAACAATCCACTGGGCCATGTTAAATTCTCATGTTTGCTAATCCCACAGTCCCAGAGTGAAAAACAAAGATAGAGGAAATTGTGGCCCATGGAAGTCCTCTCCTGTTGTTTCTTCCTCATATGCTCACTTCATGTTGCTTCTCTCCAAGGAGCACTGACTGCTCTGTATATGTGGGTCAAGAACCTGTTCAGAAGGAGCTCCGAAGAGGCTTTTTGGAGAGGATGTCACAGAAAGTGATACCCTGAGCCAGACTGCATAGTAACCTGAGTGTCATGAAGGTTGAGAAACCTAACCTGGGGGAGAGAGATCAGACAGAGCAGTCTATTTGCAGAATAGACTCTCTGGGGCCCAGGGGTGAATAAGGGGATGAGTCACCTCCCAAACATACTAACCATCCTGCTAGCAGTCTGAGGCCTTCCCTCTTTCTCCACTCCAGCACCTCCGGGAGATGAAGATGAGGACCCAGGGGAGGCTCAGAGCCCATAGACCCCAACTTGCAGTCTGATATAAGCCCAACGCTCACCCGCTCTAGCTGGGCTTTGACCTTGTCCAAGGAAGCTGTGTGTATTCTTATATTAGAGACCCAGAAGGAGCCTTGAAGACTGTCCCTCCAATTTCACAGAGGAAAAACTTTGCCCAGAGAGAAGGGTGCAGTGAACTACCCGAAGGACTACCGTAGCTCAGGAAGAGCTCTCAGGAAGAGCTACCATCTTCCTGAGAGTGCCCAATGGCCTGGCGGAGACTCAGCCTGAGGGCAGGACAGGTCAGGTGCTACAGATAGCCAGTACTTCAGAAGTGACCCTCCACCAACTGGGCATCTCTTCACAGTGATGCTTGAATGAGTTCTGGGAGGGAAATCTTCTCACTGACTCTGCACACCAAATATGTTAAATAAGCAGGGGGAATTTTCTTCAGATTCAAAAGACAAGTGTGAAGGTGGACTTTTTTACTGATTTGCTCCCTTGAATTCCATTTCCGTTCAAGACTAGATACCTGCCACCTCAAGAAAATTATTTTTAACCCATAAAATATGAACAATGCTAAGTATGTTGAAGGACAACTATCAAACTAATTTTAAATAATTTTTTATTATGTGAAAATGTTCTGATTAGCACACAGATTTCTTTTACTATAGCACAATGAATAATGAGATCTAAAGGAGGGCCATGGGACCACCCACATTTCAAAGTAGTACTGAGTATTAATAGTTTCAGTAACAACCAGCTGTAATATGAAAATGTGTAATTCTGTGACTGAAAGTCACAGGCACAATCGACACTACTGCAATGTGCCGTCTACATTTTTAGTTAAAGGTCAGGGTAAAACCCAATTTGAAGTTGGAAAATAAAGATATAATTGATTTCCCCAAATCCCTCAGTATTTTCTCTTACATGTACTCTTTGGGATCTACAAACCCCAGATGGGTTTTGAAGCTCATAATAGAATATCTATCAAAGACTTGCTTGTGGGTGGCTCAGGGATGGTTGGATGGTCCCTGGAACATCATTGCAAAGCAAGGAACTTCTGTGGAGATGAAAGAAGGAGGCCTGTCAGGGAGGAGTTGCAGCAGAGATAAAAGACTAATATTCAAGGATATTGTTCAATTCAAAGAATATTAATAAGGAATATTATTGACATTAATAATATTTTAATATTAATAACAGCACTGATTTATTAATTGACATTGACACTAATGTTAATATTGCTATTAATAATAATAATTGATATTAATATTAAATCTGATATTAATGAAGGTTCTTCACTGTTGGAAAACAAATACAGAAAGAGGGAAAGCTCACTACTGCTGGTATTGAATTACAGTTAGAGACATCTGTGTTGGAACCACAGTTTCCAATAATAGAAAAACATTTACATGTGTGTATATGTACAAACACATTCACATACTAGTGCTGGTCACCAAGATGGCTTTGCAATAGCAGTAGCCTGCAAACTGTGAGCATACCAATCACTCAGATTTTAGCTTCTAAATACTACTTTTTATTGAAAGAATCCAACCTAATGACCTAAGGAGGAGCAATGACAAGAGAATAGCATAACTGTGCATCTCCCCACTGAGTCCAGTTCACTCACTTGGCAGGTTGCACGTGTGTTAGCCCACCGAGTCCTCCAATAAAAAGGTCCTTCATTGTAAGCCTGAAAAAAGGGCACCCAACTACCAAGTCACAGCACCCAACAGGTACAACAGGAACTTGCTCTTGTGTCACAACTTTACAGATGGGTAATAGGTAAGTGGAGACCATAACTTAGGCCTAGAAAGTGAAAAGAAATTTGTTTGAAGCATCAAGGCATTAATAAACAGTCAGCCATGGCCTCATTCACGGGTATAAATACAGAAAAACAGAAAGATAACCATCCTCCTGGGGCTAATAGTAAACTATGTATTTTAAAGTGCTTTTTTTTCTAGTAACTCAAAACAAATTATTTACCATCTGCCTTAGGGGCAGGCTTGGGTAATGGTGGTGGGATTGGTGTTGAAATATTTACTGTAATAAATTATTGTGAACTTTATAAAATTTAAAAAAGTTCATTTTTCTATCTTTGGAGATGATCACCAGCTCATTTATCACTCAGTTGATTCTCCTGGGAAAGGAAGTCACAGACCTCAGGGTAGCTACCAAAAAGAGCAGCCATACACCTCAGAGGGACTCTGTTTCAGGAAAACAGTCCTGGAGCTGGTGAAAACCCATGCTACAGCCCTCCCACTCACTGGCGTTAATGTATCAACACAAGTAAAACACAAGCAACTAGACATGCCTTCTATATACAAATACAGATATTTTTATTAGGGTTTAGATACAGGGTTACAATAGTGTTCAAGTTTCTGATATTTGTGCATAAAATACTGGCCACTGCAGGCTACTGAAGTGCCCATGACTCTCCTTCCACCCATCTCTATGTCCACTCCAGTCCAACAGTTCGTGCCCTCCCACCCGGCACCCTTAATTTTGATTGACAGGCTTGTTTTTCGTGGGTACTGTTACTTCCCTCAGCACCACCCGTGCTGATCTGGACCTTCCACTTATGTTCCCGGGTGTTACTTCTGGCAGGTGATCCGTCACCCTCATTCTCTCCCTACTAACTAGCATTTTCAGGTCTGAATCCTAGTCTTTGATCAATTGACAAAAATCTTTCAAGAGAGTTTACCTAATTTCACTCCACTGTCAATTTCAGGGTTCTTCTGCTTTATTTTGGATGTCTTTTAATACTTCCCCATGATTTCAGTCCTTGAAAGTCAAGATAGCCAGTGACTATCTAAATATTTTACCTTTATTTCTCATCAGGTCCCAAAACAAATTATCTTTAATAGCTAGAACGTGTATCTCAAATTTTCTAGTGTGCTTTTTCTTCCTATCATGTAAATTTTTCTTGATTAAAGTTTATTTAAAATGTATTTATTGGCATTCTTCCTGCTGAATAGTAGTTAGTCCTTTAAACTGACTCAGAAGCTCTATCCATCAAGGTAGCACATATTTTTCACTGCTTCACTGTCAGTTTGTGAGTTGCTTTTACCAACACACGGACCTGACATAAACCAAGGACTAAAAGGCAGCACGAACGTGTTTTCTGCTTTTATCTTTCTGCCTGTGATTGCTCCGAGAAGCCCCAGCTAGCAGGATGGATGAAGAGAAACACGTGGCTTCCATGACCCCACCCTCCCAATCAGCTGGCAGATAAATCTTAGACTCGGGTGCGGTCAAAAGAACCTTTCAGCTGAGTGCACCCTACATTATCGAACTCTGGCGATTATCAGGCTTATTTAGAAAACCCCTCCAAGATCAGAAGTACCCAGAAAAGTTCAGCCTAACCTGCCATCTTGCAGACCCATAGACTTAAAGACAGATTGTTTTGTGTTACTGAGCTTCTGGCTGGTTTGTCATGCAACAATATTGTGGCATAGATGAATGATAGAAATATCCAAACTAAATTCTTGTATAATTATTTATTTATTGGCTTGGGGGCCACACCCAGAGGTTCTCAGGACTTAGTACTGGCTCTGTGCTCAGAGATCACTCCTGGCGGGCTCAGGGGATCATATGGAGTGCTGGAGATAGAACCTGGTTGAGCCTCATGCAAGGCAAGCGCCTTACCTGCCAGACTATGGCTCTGGGCCCCTGTAGTTGTGATTTAAACGAAGTGAAAGCAAACAGGGTAAAAACTAGAGCACGGTTGATGGGGAAGAACCTATGCTGGATGATTTGCCAGTCTTCCCTGTGCACCCCTGGACAGTCCCAGCTTCCCTATGTAGATTCTCAGGATGCTCATGAAACCAACTTTCACTTTCCAACTTCTAAAAACCTAATGGACTCACCACTATCATTTACTTACCTTTCTTCCTTTCCAAGTCCAAACTGCTCGCCAGCGTACATAAACCACACAGTAAAAAACGGTTTCTGTAAAAGGCTTCCCCACACACTCCCATGACTCTTTGCCCCATCACATAAAGCCATTTCTCTCCAGCTGCCAGGCTGCTTCTGCAAGAGCTCAAGCCTAGCCAGTTACAGTAGCTGGTGTAAAAGCTAATCTTAGAAAACACACATCACTTCTCCAACCCTGTAATTAAGACCAGAAATCTGTAACTGAGACATTCATAAAACTGGGGTTTCCAAGTGCCAGCTTCACTTTACAGTTCTCCAAAATGGACCAGATTGGGGGAAGATTGCCCAGAACAATCTGATGGGCAGGAGAATGGGCTTCGGGACAGTCAACCATGCATGGGAATAGGCCCAATCAGTACTTTCCAAGGCCTTCTCTCCTAGTTCAGGGCCTGCTATGTCTCTGGGTTCCAAGGATCATTATTAAGTGACAAGACTAATCAAATATTACCAACGTTTTATAACTTTGTTAAATGTTACCAAATTTACAGTAGAATAAATGTATAAGAACAAAATGATGCTTGGGTTTCCGCAGTTCCTACATATATTAATATCTCTGAGAGCCAACTGTAAATGATGCAGCATTTATTTATTTTTTTACGTTCCTAAATATTTAAATATTTATTTATTTTTATTTTTTTATTGAGTCACCATGTGGAAAGTTACAAAGTTTTCAGGTTTAAATCTCAGTTATACAATGCTCAAATACCCATCCCTTCACCAGTTGATGCAGCATTTAACTTCACCGAAGGACACTTTGGGTTCACCATTTTTTGTAGGAGCCACACCCAGCCATGCTCAGGGAACTAAGGCCACTCTAAGCAGAACTGGGGTCTATATGAGTCAACAGTGCTCAGCCTGCTTGGGGGACATCAGGCTCAAACTGGCAGTTCTCAGCAAGGAGCATGTGGTGTCAGGGATCAAACCCAGGACCTCGCAAAGCTGGGCCTGTGTTCTACCACTGAAACTCTCTCCCCGGTTTTCTATTCACCAATTTTATCCTTCACAGAAGTGGTCGGCTGTTCCCAGTCCTGACACTTGGACTGAAGTCAGAGAAGGTTATTAGACTTTTTTACAATAGCACTATTGCTGAGTCCTGGTCTATTAACATGCTTATTTAGAAATAGTCATAGCAAGCCTGACAAGCTACAGCCTCTCCTTCCCCGGATGCAAATACCTACACTTGACCTCTGTCGATAGGTTTGCCATTCATCTAGACCAAGTGCCACAATTGGCGGGTTATCCTTACATACACTCTGGGCATCTGGCTCTCTGATACAGCCAGAAGGCTAAAACCATCCTCTCCACACATGTCTTCAATTTCTGAGATATTCTCTCCCCACCGATTTCCCCTGTGGAGACTTTTTCAATCTGTTTAATATGAGGGAGGAGCCAGGTTGCTATTTTGGGTTTAACTATGAAATATTTATTGAGTTCTAACTTACTGAAAGCTATTTGAAAACCCAGGGTTTTAGGAATTGTATAATTTAAAAAAAAAATAAAAGGGGACGGTCAGGAATTGATGAGGTAATAAGAGGAAGAAAGGGCAAGGACACCCTGATTTGGAGGCTTAGCTCAGCAGGGGGCTTAGGTGCCTAGCGGCAGAAAGTGTAAGTTTTAAGTGGGCTTTTTTTCTCTTTTATGGGCTCAGAATGTAAAATCAAAACAGTAGCTCTGAGATCATGTATACCAATATTTTTATTTTTGGAAACTGAGACCCAGAGAACTTTCTGTGACCTACTAAAAGTCATATAACTGGTCAGTGAAAGAATCAAACTTCACTTCTTACTTTTGCAGCAAACAACCATAAATAGCCCCTAAAAATGGGGACTATATTAAAGGAGAGGGCACTGTAGTGTTATTTGAATCAGAGAGATGCAGAATCTAGACAATTCCTCTTTACCTCCAGAGCCCAGGCTCATGCCCTCCTCTCAGAAACGTCTCTCACTTTATATTAACTTTCAGACATGGAGAAGCCACAGTTTTTTCTTATTTTTTCCATTTTATTTTGTTTTTGTTTGGGGGCCACACTCATTGATGATCAGGGGTTGCTCCTGACTTTACACTTAGGAATCACTCCTGGTGGTGTTCAGGGGACCATATAGAGTGCCAGGTATGCCAGTGCCCTACGCACTGTACTATCTCTCTGGCCTTACAGCCTGTATTCTTTTGCTAATGGTCAATGCCATTCTTCTAAGAAAATCACAGTCTGTAGACTATCTAAAGTGAACAGATGTACAATTAAAACAGTCCTCTTGGATAACAACTACCAAAAAAATACCTGACTTACATTTGATCATTTACCAAATTAAAATTTATTTGGCTTAATGAAGAAAGACGCTGGCACCCCAAAGGCCAGGGTCCAGTGCCAGGGTCCCTGGGCACCATCAGATTTCCTTCTGGAACTCAGATTTACCAGTAGTTCAAGAGGATCAGAGAGGATGACAAGGGAGAGTAGTGAAGCAGGACACTGGCATCTCATGGTCCCGGCTTCATTTCAAAATCCCACCATGAAACAACTCCAGAAGCCTGGGGAATGCAGCAGTTTGTAACTTCGGGATGGTACCAGCTTCCGGCTGTTTGGTGAAAGCACTGACCAGCAGCCTCAGCTGGATTCAGTCTTCTGGCTCTCAGCTCACAGCAGATAGATCCAAATTGACTAACTGGGGAGTTTTCTTTTTAAGCGTTTCTGTGTGAAAAATAGACATCAAGTGGGAGCCAGAAATTCAAGGTCATTTACCAGCTAATGAGCCATGTTGGCATGGAAACATTTGATGGGGGCCAGAGCAATCATACAGCAGGCAGTGCTATTGCCTTGCACAGAGCTGACCCGGTTCCATCCCTAGCGTCCCACAAGCCCACATTGTCCCACAAGCCCACCACAAGGGATCCCTGAATACAGCCTCAGGAGTAAACCCTGAGAACTGCTGGGTGTGGCAAATAGTATATATAAACATTTGATAGTAGGTGGAATTAGGAACCAAAAGAAAATCAAGAACTTATAGGAACAGGATCTTAACTCTCACTTGATTCTCCGTGGAAAATGAGAACAGAGAGGAGCTTCCTCTGGATTACCAAGGCTCTGTACTGTAAATTCGCCACCTTCCAGGGACAGAGGAGTCTGATGAGCAAAGTTCAAGAGGGAGCATTGTGACAGAGAACACATGCCACAGCGAGCTCACAGTAAAGATGAGCAGAGAAGAGCAGTGTAGGGTCCAGGTTGGACCTCAGGCGGTTTGCCTTCGAGACTCTGCAGATGCCCACTGGCCTAAGAAAGACACTAATTTCAGGAAAACAGACCTGGGGCAAGAGCTGTCCCAGGGGGCTGGTATGAGCATGAAAGAGCCTCGTCCTCCCACAGACTCCCTGATTCCAGGAGATGGATGTGTTACTCCCGGTCTCCCCAAGCTATTTGGGTCCTCTTCCTTGCTCAAGCCACCACTGAGGCCCAAATAACCCAGACCCTGCAGTGCCGTGGATTGTGCAATTTCCTGTCACATGTCCCTTCCCTAAAACCTAGATGAAGAAGAGACCAGCTGCATATCTTATTTCAAAGGGGCTGGGAAGGGGATTGCCTGCATGGCTGCACTCCCAGCAGCTCCAAAGCTCCGTGTAACCGTGGCTCCCACAGGAGCACACAAGAAGGTAGTCGGGCCAGGTACCTGAGATAACGCCACAATGCTCCTCAGTCAGTCACTGGCCCATTCAATACCAGGTGCTTCATATACAATCTATTTATGTTTTATAACAGCCTCCCTTCCAACGCTGCAAAGTGCGTATTTATAAGCAAGGAAATTGAAGCTAGGAGAAGTTAAGTAATTTGCCCAAGGTTGCACAACATGTAAGTGATCTGGCTGGGATAAAACCAAGGCTAAATCCTGAGCTTTCTCCCGGACAGCAAGGGATGTCCAAGACCCAACAAAGACGCAATCTTTAGGACTATGTGACCTGTGGAAGACAGTCACAGGGATTTGATGCATGAATAAGTGCCCAGCTCGGCCAATGAACTGGCTTCTTCCATATGCCTTTAAACCCAGTGACCTGAGATGACCCACATTTGCCTTTTGGCTGGTTGCTTACTCTCAAACAGATCTGTCCTTGACTCCCCCGCTCTCCATCACCCTCTCTAACACAGAGCAGGGACTGGGTTCACCCACCGAAGTCAGCCCTCAAGTCTGGAGAGCTCTTTATGGTGATGATTGTAAATGCTGAGTGACAGTCCTAGAACATCTAGGCTGCCTTTGGGGACATTCCCCTGCCTTCCAGGTGTCTCAGTATCTCAGGTCTTTTACTGGACACAGGAAGACCCTCTCTACCCACTGGGAGACATTGGGGTAATTTTCTAAGTGGAGATCGTCCAGGCAAACTGCTGAAATTGTTGGTGCTAGGGACACCTCTGGTGACTCACTCTTGAATATGACTTAATAAATTCAAAATAGTGTCAACATGATAGAGAACCCTGGCAAATAATTCTGTAGAAAGGAGACCACGTTCTCTCCAGCAGGCCTCCCTGGCATCCCCTTCACCACATTACCCACCCTGCCAGTCAGAATAAACTGCCACATCTGACCTCACCAGCAAGGTTCTGCATAATATGCTGGTAAATTTACCTAATCTATAGAGGAAGACAACCGATATTCATGTGAGATTAGAGTGGTGGCTAGTGGTAGAGCACATGCTTCAGTTGTAACATCCTAAATTCCATCATCCCCTACATATACAAACACACAGAACATGCTGATGGTCAGATGGCTCACCTGCACAGTCATCTTTTCAACCTCTCTGACCCTCCAACCTGATTTGCTTGCTTTGTACCTCCTTATCCACCCTACAACCTACCCAAATTGTCTAATGACCCAAGCCAGCCTTGGCACTGGCCAGGTGAGAAGGGTGTGACCTTAAGGCTCCATTTCACACAAGGATGCCTGGACCTACTCACAAGAGGTGATTTCTGGAGCACTCTTGACCCTTTTGTTTCCCTTTTTAATTTTCCCCTGTGAATTTGGGGTCAGCTGGCCAGAAAGAAGAGAACATTTCCAGGGCTGAGCTAGCCACAAGGCTGGTGTATACAGCTACAGGGATTTAGGTCAGACATTTGGGAGAAGTTCCCCACACACTAAAGAGGGGCTTAGACTACTCATTTGAATTTCCCAAACCAAGGAGGAATGAATGAGACATTGAAATTGAATTACAAAGCTGTCTTATATTGGAATATTTAGTAATGAGTCCACAGATCTATTAGCTAACTAATGCTTTTCCAGGTTTGGGGAAAAAATATGGCCTGTGTCTCAACCTTCATTGAATCCACATATCAATGTCAGTCTCTACCAGCCTGGTCGTTGTGGTGTTGAGAGAGGGAGACCTTCCCTGTCACCACTTCAAGACAGAGAACCCCCAGAGTCCGCTGTGGTCAGGCATCTCAAAAGTTAGTGGGCAGCAGAACCCCCAAGAGGTCCTTATTAAAACTCTGACCCGGGAGGCTTCTGATTGTGTGTCTTGCAGAAGCAGTTGGTCAAGCCCCTTTCTGCAGGGAATTGCATCATCAGTGACCACTCTTTACCCTCCCTGGCCCCCCTAGGCTCAAGAGTCAAAGGCACAGGCTCCCAGGAACTCATTTGGGAATCCCTAGGAAATCTCTCAAGGTCTCTCATATCACCTACCTCTCCCAGTACAGCAGGAAGGATGCTTACCCTGGATATGTTCCACTGGGGTTCGAATCCTGATAACAAATAGTGCAAACCCAACCCCACCCCCAACCCCCAACACCACTAGGAATGATCCCTGAACACAGAGCCAGGAGTGAGCCCTAAGTACTGCCAGGTGCTCAGTCCTGGAGCGCCCGAGATAAAAGAGAGAAAACAGTACCACTTCCAAAGCTTCCCACTCTCCAGGAGAATGGATTAGTTACAGGCACTGAAAACCGCACTGGAACCGCAGTCCAGACCTTCCCAGCAGAGGTCCCCAGACACACTCAGCTGGGAAGTGGTCTGGGCACCCTCCCAGACCCCCACTGGAGGAGCACCCCAGGGTCTTCAGGACCCACCAGTGCCCTTTCCAGGTTTGCGTAAGAAGGATTTCTTCAAATCTAGCCACGATCGTCACCTTTCTCTGAAGCCTCTGCTGCATGCTCGCTGCCACACCGGAAACCAGATCTTTGCTCTGCTGAGATGCTCCTGTTGGGCTTTGTGCCCAGGGAGTGAGCTGCCTGTTTACTGAGCCACCACTGGGCGTGGCAGCCCCCGTTTGCTGAACCTCTGCTCAGACGCTGCCTTCTGAGGCCTTTCTTGGCCCGCCCATGCCCTGCTTGTGTTTTTCAAGTTCAGTCCTGAGAAACCTCTTATTTACCTGTCTGAGGAATTTGGGGTTCTTTCCAGCACGTGCCACTTCCTGATTCCCCTGGGCCCCTTTCCTTGGGGGTTTATCATCAGGGCTTAAATTTGGGCATGGAAAAAAAAATTTGCAGGCATTTAAAGATACACAGAAAGGTAGCAATTAAAGGCCAAAGGCAACGCTGCCGGAGAACTTATCCACACAGTTGCGGTGGGAGGGTAAAAAGGGAGAGCTGGACAGGTCCTTGAGCAGGGGGGTACAGGGGCAGATGGCTACACTGGTGATAGGTGTGGTGTTGAAATTATTTGCATGAGAAACTATTTTTATGTAAACTATGAATCTCAATCAATATAAATGTCTTTAAAGAAATAAAATAAATAAAATTGCTGGGGGAGGGGCGGAGAGATAGTACAGCCGATAGGTCACTTTCCTTGTACTTGGCAAAGCCGGGTTCCAACATGGGCACTCCAGAGTTACCCTTGAGCCCTGCCAGGAGTAATCCCTGAACTCAGAGTCAGGAGTAAATCCTAAGCATTGCCATAGGTAGCCAAAAAAAATAAAAAGAAAAAATCAAACAACAAAACAAAATTGTTGGCACAGGAGGACCATTAAAAAGTCACTTTTTAAAATTACTGTTCTTAAATCATCTATAGCCAAAGCACTTCTGTACTGATGGGGCAGAAACCTCCCACCCAGCAAGCCAGCCCAGCAATTCTAAAAGCCTCTCTGCTGAGCACCGTTCCTAAAAGAGAACTAACTAGTCCCTGGGGCAATTGGCCATGGGTCTAGAGACCAGACCTAAGGCCTCCAGAAGCACTTGACGCTGCTTCCTCCTGGACCACACGCTATGTCCACTTGTTCCCTTCTCTCCCCACCCTGTCACCCTTCAACACTTACTGATCTGCCCAAACCCTACGTCCTCTCAAAGGCCATCCTAGAAAGGCTGGACTTCTCCCAGATCTTGCCAACCCCTCCACAAAGCAAGACTCTTAGAGGAAAAAAAAATGGTATCCATTTGCAAAGATGGTCTGTCAATCAATTAAAAAGGATGTTCTGTGATTGGTGGCGACAAAGCAGTTGGAGGCTATAGAAAGGGTCACTTGGGAAAAGATAAATCTCTGGCCAGGAAGGCCTCAGATCTTCCCCACATATTCCATGGCTCCTGTCTTGTGTTCTTGTCAAAACAATGTGGCCTGAGCCACATTCTAAGGGAGAAGACCGTGTCTTCCTCCTGATTGGGGGCCTGGGGGCAGTCTCCTGGCTCCTTCATTCTCCAATTCTCCCTTCTGGAGACTTCTTAGTCCTTTCTCATCATCTTGCTTCCTGACTTATGATCTCCTGTGTCTGACTGCACTGGCCTCACGGACACTCCCGCTCTGCCAGTCCATCCCCATATAAATGGAGGCCTCTGTGCAGAGGATCGTGTTTACTGGAGTGTAGGAAAACAGAGCAGGAAATGGTTTAAAACTGAACATTAGTCACCAGCACCCTTCAAGCTCTCTCCCTACTACTCTCACCCTCTCTCACTCCATCTTCTCTTGCTCATCTCCCAATTTTTCAGACCAAATCCTACATCTCTCTCCTCCCCAGCCTACTTTGGGAGAATGAGAATTTTCTGCCATTTTGTGATAGGGCCTATTTAAACTGAAACTAATCCTTCTCCCAGGGTCTTTGGAGCCTCTCTTACTCATCTGTTTAATAAGTTTTCTTTTACAAAGAACAAACTTCCCCTGGCATGAAACCCACCATTCCCAGGATACAGGGAAGCTGCAACAGTCATTTATGTTTTGAAATAGCAATTTTCCCTCTCCTGTTGCATACGGCAATTTCCTCCTTTGCCTGCAGGCCTCTCTTTGATATCTAAACCATAAGAAGTTTTTCCTTGTGCCAATTCACTTCTCTCAATCATATATGTCTATACGTACAAGTTTAATATTGTAAAGCGTAGTAATGTCATTTTGCAAATTATTGAAAAACAAAAATATAAACCTTTCAGTCTTGAAGCTATTTTTATTTTCAGATGCTCTGCTTTAGACTCTCCATCCCCACCTATATTTTTAAGGCATTCCTCTTTTACTCTTCTGCTTTTGGAATCTACATCATAGTATAAAAAATTTTTGTCTCCATTGCTATTATTTTAATACCTATGCACATCATTATTATCCTATAGTAATCTACATACTCCTCATCATAAAAATAGGGATCTTTGTCCTGAAGACTGGTGTAACCCAATGGGAAACAGTGCCTGACACATCATAGGATCTCAATCCCTATTTGTTAAATTCAATGAATGAATAAATAAATGGATGAATTGGATATTTAGATTGTTTCTAATTTTTATCACTATACACAGGATACACTACACATGTTTAGCATATAACATTTTTATTTAGCTGAATTATTTTTCTGATAAAGATTTCCAGGATTAGATTAGGAAACTAATAAAAAATCTGTTGCAGCAGTTATAATTAAATCCGACTTTAAAAAGAAGTTAACAGCAATGGTAATATATTAGCTAATCTGTATTTAACAGTTATTACACGGCATCATGTATGGTAATCACTTTATAGTCAAAATATTTCTTATTCCTCACAACATTTTTGTAAGAAAAAGACAAATACTACACATTTTATAGGAAGAAAATCAATTAGTCTCATTTGCCCAAGGTCATATATTGTATCCAGGGCAGAGATAGAATTTGAACTAAACTCTATCCCACTCTTGACTCTAAGGGAGGTCTTAACTATTGTAATGACATAAAATATCTAAGGGTGTGGGCTATGGAAAGATAGCACAATGGTTAAGGTGCCTGTCTTGCATGCCTGATTTGATCCCAGCACTGCACGTGGTCCCCTGAGTAATTCCTAGGAGAATTCTAGTGATTCCTAGTGATTCACAGATCCAGGATAAATTCTGAGTACATCAGGTGCGGACCCCACCCCCCAAAAAAAGGGTCTGAACACTTTTTGAACTTGAACACACATTTGGTCCAAATGCTGTATTTGGAAAGCCAATGTCACTTACAGAGATAAAGGGTCACGTAACCTATTGAGGTATATCTGCTCTAAGTTACCTGTACTTGGATCTTAGATTTTGCTTTTATTTCAGTCCATCAACTTTACCTTTGGGAGGGGGGGAAGCTTTACCTTTCATTTGTAATATTTATCTCATTAACATTCACTGTACTAACTGGTTCATTTATTTTTAAATATCCCACCACATAACTTTTCAGATCATCTTGTATTTTTTCTCTTTATTCCTACAATTTCCTAGATTGATTTTTGTCTTTTGTTATGACTTCTATCTTCCCATCCTATTAGCTGCACTAATGATTTTATTATTTATGTCATTATTCCTTTAGAGATTACCGGAAAATGACTCCTATTATAAATTCCACTGATGCTCAATAAACACAACCACTAATACATGTTTGGTAGCTACTCACTATTCAACTTAGTTTAATAGTATCTTAGGACCCTCTTCTCCCCACCTGGCCCAGTAGGTCAGCTTTCTTCTCCCTGTTTCCATCTGCATCCATGGATGGTAGCTATAACCACTGCATTAAACAAGTCATTTATAACCTTCCTACATTCGCAGACTGGCACCAGTCTATGGACCAGTGGTTGAACAAATGTTGCTATTAGTCATAGACTAATGAAGGCAGAATTCCCCAGCCTATCCAGTGTCAAGTTCTGGCTCTAAAATATTAAGCAGCTCCTGTTGTCCTCAAAGTCGTTCAATCCAGTACAAACAGGCAGGCAAATAATTTGATACCCAAATTCAGATGGTCATCAAGGCAGTACATAACCTGAGCACAAGCTGATGGCAGAGATGGCCTCAAACCCAGTCCCAGCCATAAAGAGAGCCCAGACGGCCTCTCGCTGGCCTCAAAACCCCTATATAGACTTTCCTTCAGGGAAATAGAATCATCCTGCCACAATCTGATCTAAAATGTTGTTTGTCCTACTCCCTGCCTTCAAATATGATATGGTTGGTCACTACTTAATTAATTGAAACAGACAACACCCAAAATTAAATCCTTTTTATTTTCTGAAGAAAGTCTTAGATGATGGCATTATGTTTACATTTGGGATTGCTTTCAAAACTTTGAGTATTCTTTAAGAAACTATGCTGCAAAAAAGCTAACACAACAAGGAACATAAAAATATCATAAAAATCTTCTTTTCCATCCTCCCTCCCTCACTCCAGCCTGTAGTTCATATATCCAGATTTGGGAATAAAGTGGCAATATTGTATGACTCCTCGTGTCTGTGCACTGGGTATCTGTGCACTTTGGCAAACAAGTATTCTAGGAATCCCTAAAATTGACTCCCTGGCACCTTATTTGTGATCTGAGACACAAATAATGAAAATAAAAGGCAACTTTGGCTGAAGAAGCAAGCTGTATCTGCTCCTTAAAAGAATGATTTTTGAATCTATTAGTAAAGCTTTTCAGTCTTGTCTAGAGTCAGAAATTTTATTATGAGGTTAAACCCAAGTGAATTTTTCATTAGGACATAAACACAGAGCAAAACCCAGGCCAGTGTGCAATGTTCTTTCACTTTCTTCCTGGAATCCAGAAGTTAAGCAAATGTAATGCAAAAAAAAATGGACAAAATAACATGACCATACAAAATAATGCCAGCAGAGAAATCTATTACCTTGAGGATATGAAGAAGTAACAATACATCCATTTAATAAATGATATGCCCAACTTTGCTTCTTCCTCAGAGAGTCAACTCTTCCCTCTAGAAAGCAGGCTAACAGTTTCTTTCACATTTTATTACATTCTAAGTCATTTGTCTTATTTTTATGTCCCTCTCTCCCTTTCTCTCTGATATACATGCATAGAAATCACCATAAGATATAAAAAAAACTGATTGATGAGCTGACAAATCTATAAACACAAGATTTTTCAAACTTTCTTTCAAAATTTCAAAGTACATGAATATTAATTAAAACTTATGTGTGGGTTGGAGCAATAGCACAGTGGGTAGGGCATTTGCTGTGCATGCGGCTGACCCAGGTTCGATTCCCAGCATCCCATATGGTCCCCTGAGCACTGCCAGGACTAATTTTTGAGTGCAGTATATTAATTCAATACAACTCTGGTCTCATGATTTTCTTCCATGTGAGTACCCAGAATTCCCTTATGCTCTAGAACAATAGAATCAGGTTCTCAAACTAAGAGTCATTGAGTACCAAATGGTAGAAAAAGGATCCATCCTAGACTGGAGAAAAATGGCAAACTTAATTTGAGGTTGAGGGATCTACCTGCTTTTAATTTAAGGTTGAAAGAAGTAAAGGAGATTCATAATTGACAGAAGGGGCTTTCTCTATTCCCAGCCTCAAAGTGAACTTGCCTTAACTTCCACAATGCCCAACGACTTCACAGAACAAGAGCAACTATAAACAGTAAAAAGTGCTAGCATTTACTGAGCACCTGTTACAGGTCAGATGCTACGTTGAGTTTCTTAGCTATGGCAATGGTTATTTCTCAAGTTAATTCTGTGTGGTGGATGCTCATATACACTTGAAGAAACTGAAGCATAGAAAAGCTGAAGATTTTCCCAAGTTCACACAGGGTCAGAATATGGTATTCAGAATATGCCTCCAGCGTACACACTTTTTTTTTTGCTTTGTTTTTGGGGCCACACCTGATAGTGCTTCAGGGCTTATTCCTGGCTCTGTGTTCAGGGATCACTCTTGACAGTGCTAGGGAACCATGTAGTGTGCCAGGGCGTTGAATCTGAATCAGGTGTGTGCAGGGCATGTACCTCACCTATTTTACTATCTTTCCAGTCACATACATTTCTAACATTACATCATAGAGCATCTCAATCTCCATAGGCCCTGGGTCATTACTGGACCCATTGTACAGGTGAGAAGATTGAGGCTAAGTAAATGTCCCAAGTTTTTATATCTCTCCACTAGCACAGACTGCATTTATAACCTCCCCAGAAAGGGAATACCAGAGGGACTTAGAGTCGTTTTTATGTACAAAGAAAAAGATGTAAAAGATGTTTCAAAATGCCAAGCTCTTCCCCAAAACCAACCCACCCTTCACACTCAGGGGCTATACAAAACTCATATGCAATGATCTTTCAAAATAATTACATTTACGAAAGTCTTCCCAAGACCCAAACCAACATTGGCGTGTTTGCAGAGTCTGGAAATAACACATAAATAGAAGGAAAGGGTGAATCCAGCCGGGCTTTAGGTTGGGCAAAACATCTCAAATTATTTGTTTCAAACATTTTTCAATTGGCAAGACCCAAACCACATTTTTCCAAGCATTCCCTTTTCTATCCTACCCCACCCCCACTTCCCCGCTTTACATTATAAGCCCATGTGTATTTCCCAAAAAATGTAATCCATATGTCTCTGATCCGTTTACACTTAACTCATCAAATTGTTGTTTGCTAAGAGTTGTTTGCTGCCCATGAAGCCTTTCGAGACTGTCTGTGAGGCCTTCAAAAAGTTCTTTCGGTCTCTTTTCTTAGAAACAGGAAGCTACATGTGGCCAAAGACAAATGAAACTGAAAATGCTGGCAGTGGGAGGAAAGAGTCACAGGGACTAAAATGTCTATAATTCTCCACATGGCAAAACAGCAAGAAGGATTTCCCCACCACACTCCCCCAGCCTGAGCCCCCAAGGTGGTAGATCAAAGGTGCCAGGAACTTGTTCTGGTAGAATGCCAAGACCAGGATGGGACCCACTGTTTTCAGTTGTGTTCACAGTCCTCTGCCACCACCGAGGTAGCTCTGGAATGTGTAGAGCCAGTGTTTGTCCCTGACCTGCATCAAGGGAGGTCCTGATGGTATCAACTGCTTTGATGGAACTAAGCCCCAGAGACCGGCATTCTAGTCCAGCAGCTAAAGATCTTGTATGCTCTGCCTTTTCTACCTGACTTTCAAAAACATGCACACATATAGACAACAAACCAAACACACGTCTCAAAACAAACCATTACATCTGATATAGTTTAATTTACCCATGTTCTTTTGGCTTTAGCAAAAGTTTCTAGCTCTGTGTATGTGTGTGTGTGTGTGTGTGTGTGTGTGTGTGTGTGTGTGTTTTAATTGCTGAAGTTCAGCTAACTTATGTATGTCCTTCGGGAAAACTGATCTATGTAAATGTGATTTAACCAAAGAGGTTTGAGCCATTCACATGTGTTTTACATTTTCTAATCATTCTGAACTCTGTACGCAGTGAGCAGACTAAAAAACGATGGTGGTCTCATTTCAACGTCAATTTTTATCCATTTTATCTCCTAAAGAATGCCAAATGATGGCTGGAGAGAATCTCACTTCCTACTTCCAGACAATCAGAAGCTGCTAGTATTTATGGAAACCCTGGAAGTTTGTGAAATTGACAAATGGATAGAAGACTCAAAGGGAGAGAGCCACTCTTTAGGATGTCAACATTCTTGAAATAGGCCAAAATTTTAGTCATGATTCTTTTTAAATATTTATTTCCCTGATTAAATTAAATTCGACAAAATGCTTAAGCGCTGCCTACCATATTAGATTTCTATTGTTGCATAACAAGTTACCGCAACTTTAGTGGCTTAAAACAACATATATTTACTATCTCATAGTTTCCATGGATCAGGAGTCCGGGCATGGCTAAACGGGATCCTCTGCTCAGGATCTCATAAGGTTGTAATTAAGGTGTCAGCCAAGCTACATTCTCATCCAGGGTCTTGACTGAGGAAAGGTCGACTGCCAAGCTCATTTAGGTTGCTGGCAGAATTCACTTCCTTGTGGATATATAGCTGATCCCATTTTTCTTGATAGTTATTGGCCATGAACTGCTCTCAGATCCTAGCAGCCACCTTGTCATGTGGCTCTGTACTCTTAAAATATGGCTTTCTCATTTTTCAAAGTCAGTGAGAGAATCTCTTCCTTCAGGAAGTGGTCAATTATATTAAAAGGTATGTCACCTGATTCAGACAGGCCCACCCAGTTTATTAACTGTACATTAATGATTTGGGTGGCTAATTGCACTTTTAGAATCCCATACCATAGTCATTTAATGTCACCTAATTAAGAGGTACATTCATGATAACCATATAGGTCACAGCTTACTCAAGGAAAAGACAGTATGCAAGGCATGTAAAGCAGTGAGAGGACACTGTGAAACAGGTCTATAGCAGAGGTATGCTTGTGTGCTAAAATAGCACAAAAGTGTTCACATAGTTACTGGGATTTGTAAGCTGAAAAGGAGTTTGTTTACCAAGTGGGAAAGTATGGGGAAATGGGAAATTAGTCAGACTGGCTTGAGACAGCCTAGTATAATTTTTTTCTATGTAAAATATTATTTTTAATTAAATAACTTAGATTTACAGAGTTATTGATACTTGAGTTTTTAGGCATATAATAGTTCAACCCCAATCCCACCACCATATCCCTTCCCTAGACAATCCCCCACCCCATCCCTACCTGTCAACTTGACAGGCACATTACAAAGTTTCAGTGGTTTCAGCTAAGATCTTATGTTTTCAGTTTTGTTGAGTCTGTATTTTGGATATATGGTTGTACCATATCACCAGTATAGCTGAAGCCTTCACGCGTATTCACCCATTACTTCCCATTTTTCTCTCCCACCTTGATTTCTCTCCTTCTTTGTCTACTTCCCTATAAACACTTAGGTCAGGATGAGCTTTAACTCATTCAGTATTCCATATACCACAGGTAAGTGAGATCATCCTATGTTGAAATCAGCCTGGTATAATTAAGAAATTACCAGGAATTTTATTTCACTAAGAATTTAATAAATGTGCTGAGCATTTCTTATTATGATTTTATTTTTCTACTTCAAAAAAAGAAACAAAATGAATTTCCTTAAAGACTATCTGATTTGATCTGTAATTTTCTCAGATTTACTATATAGTGGAAAGATCCAGAAAAAGATAAAAGGGAAAAATAACATTTATTTTATGTATTCCTACCCAGGCTCTTTGCCAGGCATCTGACAGCAACTTAATAAATAAATGGTTAATTTGTGTTTGAACTTAGAGTTTCACACAGGCAAGGCATGAGCTTTGCTGCTAATACATATCCCGGTGCCTATTTTGTCTTATATACAATGAAACCTTACTCCACACTAACGACTACCCCAAGGTGGCATATTTGGTATTATCTATAATAATACTAGAACCATTATACTGACTGGTGGACCACACATATGTAATAAGTTACCAGTAACCCAGTTGCTTACAGCTACAATGAGACTGAACTGATGGGAGCATGTAATAAATTAACATTCCAGCTGCCACACACTGCTTGTGTCCCCTCTGAATCCATATATTGAAACTCTAACCCACTATATGATGGTATTAAAAGACAGTCTTTGAGAAGCACCTAGTTCGTGGGATAGAGTCCGTATGGGGGATCAGCACCTTTATAAGAAGAGGCAGGAGAAAAATCTCTCAACCCAATTTCTCAAGGGGTTCAGCAAAAAAAAAAAAAAAGGCCACCATCTGTAAACCAGAAAGAGCCCTCACCTGCACCCAACCATCCTGCCTCTCTAATCTCAAGCTCTCGGTCTCTAGAACTGTGAATGATAAACGTTTCTTATGCCACCCAGCCTGTGGTATTTTATCCCAGTGTCCAAAAGCGTGGAAGCCACAGCCCTTAAGAAAATGGGCTCCCAAGTTTCCTGAGAAATCAGAATATTCCCTGAGAAATCAAACTTTTTTACTCCAGAGAGCTGGACATGAATTCATCCCTGTACGCGAAGCCAGAGGAAGAGCCCAGGCAGTAGCTCTCTCGCAAGCACGAGAGGCATCCAGGGTGGAACCCGGAGCCAGAGCAGAGCCAGTGCCTGAGGTGACACATGCTGAGCTGCACCCCACATCCTGGCACTTTCGTCACGCCTAACAGGATTCACTTCTGAGGCTTGAAATCATCTGACTCTTGTACCACAATATATAAACACAAGCCAGAAGGAAAATGCCTCTAAAAATTACAGTAGCCTTTATGTCAACTTCAAAATACCTCTTGAGCCACCAGGATGATGACGCGACCACAAATAAAAAATGTGACTGTCCTGCAGGCGGGAGGGCAGGGAGGGGGGGGCATGTGTTTCCCTTGACTTGGCCAAGTCTGGCCGTGGGGTGTTTTCTGGTTCCTCCGAGCTGCTCAAGTCAGTCTGCCACCCTGTGGGCTCCTGACCGGCCAGAGGAAGAGGGAAAAGCAGTAAAGATACCCCATTCTGAGAAATGATTCCAGTTTCATTTCAATTTGTTGTTTCATTTGCCCAAATTGTGCAAGGACAAGCACACTTTCCAGATAGCAGAAACATTTTTTGCTAGCTACAAAATACTTGCCGTTTTATTGCTGAAATACCAGAAATTCTCTAAAGTGATGGTATATATTAAGAGCCTGAGCCCTGGTGCCACGATGCCTGGGTTGAAATCCTAGCTCACACAGGCTCCCTGTGTGAGGCCAGGCACGGACTTTTCTCGTAGGTGTCTCTGGAGTCAGTCACCACTTTAAAAAGGCCTAGGGAGGGTTCAACAAGTGAATAATCAGGACCATTTAGAATAGGACCTGGCACATTAGTAATCATTTGATTGAAGTTTTAAAATGGTCACTATAAAACAATGTAAAATATTAACTATGAGTTTTCTTCCCCAAGATCATCATCACCAACAGTATGCACAATATGAGATAATAGATATACTATATACTCCTATACATCCACTCCTACTTTACACACACACATGAACACACACACACACATTTAAAATCATGTTTTATGACCAGATAGAATATACTAAGGAAACTTCATTTGCTCTGAATGATCTCAGATGGTGGTTTGCTTTTTTTAAAACTCATTTTTACCTTCCTCTCTTGGGGGTCTAATTGCTCACAGTTGTGTCTCATTGTGTCTGACTGTTTTCCTCCTCTGAATGGCTTTGTTCTTTTGTGGAAGCTAGATTACAGAGCTAGCCAGTACTACAGCTTGAATAAGAGCATAGAGAGATGAAGGGGAGTCTCATAGGCTCCTTTTTTAACTAACGGTATCGAATTTAATATCAGAGCACCATATCTCCTGTTTGGGTGGATCAGAGAACTTTCTGGAGTTGGAATACAATCTACACCTATGGTTTTCACCAGTGTCCAGAGGGCACCTTAAGCTCTGTGAGGGTGTTAAGGTTCATGATCTAAGGAACGTGTGCAACATACATGCCAAAGTTCAGCAGAGTTTGATTTTGGGCAAGCATAGAATCCAGAGACTGATTGATCAATCAATCAGGACTGTCTCCCCAGAGAGCAAGCTAGCCCCTACAGCTCCGAGCTTTTGTTATATCCCAAACCCTCAACTGTCAACCAACCTATTCCCTGATTGGTTGGCCTCAGGGCAGTTATGGACCTTCCAGCAGGGGCAGCTCGGGATTGGCTGCCTTTTCCAATCTACTATTTTACTTATTTCTTTCTCTCTCCCTACTAGTCCCCCAAATGCTGAGGTTGGCAGTCATTCCAGTTAGGTGGACCCTAACAAGGGTATGTCATGGGTCCCCAACATGGAAAGGGATAATTAGGAGGGAAGTTTACCAAGGAAGAACCTGTGCATTCCACTCCCATTTCCATCAGAAATGTCCTGATATAAGTTTTATAGAATGGGACTTTGCACACACTGCTCCATCAACAATTGACAACCACTGTTCTTCAGAATACTGTTGACATCTAGATATGTACTCTTTTCTATGCTTAAAATATTTCAAACTAAGGAGTTATATGCCAAACCAGCACTAGAAATTAAAGAGTTTCTGTACAATACATGAAGCTAGACGTCTATGGAAACCAATTCCACATAATTCAAGATAACTATAATTTATTAAAAAATAAAAACACTTTTCGTGAAATTTGGCTAGCATTGAGCCATAGGGAAGGGCAAAGGAGACTCCAATAGCAGTAATCTGTCATGTTTCTGAAGATGAAACTCCTTCTGGTTCTAACGCTATTCTAATTTGCTCTATGGGTTAGTATTGTTTGGGCTCCAAGAAGCATAAAAATAGGATTGAAGGGTGTAGGGGGGTAGAATGCTATAAATTAGGGAAGGGAACACTAGGACAATGGCGGAGGGGGAAAATACTGCTCTAGAGACAGACTGGGGGACAGGAGGGAAAGTGGCGATGTTGGTGGAGGGAAGTGGACACTGGTGAAGGGATTGTTGCTGGAACATTTTATGCCTGAAAGTTAGTAATGAATAACTCGGTAACTCTGTAATTCATAATGATTAAAAATAAAATATCAGAACAATTAAAAAGAAACATGAAAGAGATTTTTTAAAAGCTGAAACAAGGCACTTGACAGATATTAAAGTGGGTTAGGTTCTTACCTTGCACACAGCCTACCTGTGTTTGATCTCCAGCACCCCCTATATGGACTCTGTCAGGGGTGATCCCTGAGCACAGAGCACAGAGCCAGGAGTGAGTTCTGAGCACTGCCAGGTGTAGACCAAAAACAAAAGACAAACACACACACACACACACACACACACACTATAATAAAGCTAAAACAGATCAAAGTTTATATCGCTTTGCTGCATGGAGGTCTGGAAAACTTAGGCTTTATTCCAGACTGTTCAATACACAGTTAAAAATCAGCATTTTGGGGGCTGGAGCGATAGGTAGGGTATTTGCCTTGCATGTGGCCGACCCGGGTTCGATCCCCTGTATCCCATATGGTCTCCCCAGAACCGCCAGGAGTAATTCCTGAGTGCAGAGCCAGGAGTAACCCCTGAACATCTATGGGTGTGACCCAAAAAGCAAAACAAAAATAAAAATCAGCATTCTAGGGCCATAGAAAAAATATAATTTTGATTTAAATAACTGTGCGTGTGTGCAAGACCCAGATACTGTAGGTAGCACCACATAGTTCCCCAAGGAACACCATTGGGAGTCACCCGCTAACATAAGGCAGGAGTAATCCCTAGGCACCACCAGGTATGGCCTGAAAATCACATACTTTACATGTGCAAGATTCAGAGTTTATCCTGGCACTTCATGGCCTGCCAACCACCAGAGTGTGGCCTGGTGGTCCCTGAGTGGGAAAAAAAATCTAAACCAATAGCAAAAAAGAAAAAGAAAGCATCCTATTACTACAAAGGAAAGGAGAGCATATATAAGAAAATTAAAGTCTTCTACCATGTCAACTCTCAATTTGTAGTTGGAATTTCTAAATGGACCTACTCAGTATAAATAGGATAGTATCCACATTGTCTACTCATTCCAAAATTATATTTTTAATCCATTTTGATCTGATTTTTATGCATGGTGTCAGGTCGAGGTCTAAGCCCATTCTTTTGCATGTGGTTGTCCAGTTATGCCAGCACCATTTGTTGAAGAGGCTTTCCTTGCTCCACTTCATGTTTCTTGCCCCCTTATCAAAGATTAGATCTTCATACATTTGGGGTTGTGTGTTGGGATATTCCACCCTGTTCCATTGATCTGCGGCTCTGTGTTTGTTCCAGTACCATGCTGTTTTAATTGTTACCGCTTTGTATAAAGTTTAAGGTTGGGGAGGGTGATACCTCCCATCATCTTTTTCCCCAAAATTGTTTTAGCTATCCGTGGGCGTTTATCGTTCCATATGAATTTCAAGATTGCTTGATCCATTTATTTGAAGTATGTTATGGGTATCCTTATAGGGATCGCGTTGAATCTGTATAATGCTTTGGGGAGTATTGCCATTTTGACAATGTTGATTCTCCCTATCCATGAGCAGGGGGTATGTTTCCATTTCCTCATGTCCTCTTTTATTTCATGGAGTAGTGTTTTATAGTTTTCTTTGTAGAGGTCCTTTACTTCTTTAGTTAAGCTGATTCTGAGGTATTTGATTTTCTGGGGCACGATTGTGAACGGGATTACTTTTTTCATGTCCCTTTCCTCTGTCTCATTGTTTGCATATAGGAAGGCCATGGTTTTTTGGGTATTGATCAGACCACAATCTATAAGATACATCAAAAACAAGGTCGGCAAAACCCTTCACAATATTGAAGCTAAAGGTATCTTTAAAGATGACATGGAACTAAGCAATCAAGTAAAAACGGAGATAAACAAATGGGAATACATTAAACTAAGAAGTTTCTGCACTGCAAAAGACACAGGGATCAGAATACAAAGGCAATCTACAGAGTGGGAAAAGATATTCATCCAACACCCATCCAATAAAGAATTGATATCAAGGGTATACAAAGCACTAGTTGAACTCTACAAGAAGAAAACATCCAACCCCATCAGAAAATGGGCTGAAGAAATGAACAGAAACTTTTCCAAGAAAGAAATAAGAATGGCTAAAAGGTACATGAAAAAAATGCTCTGCATCACTAATCATCAGGGAGATGCAGATCAAAACAACCATGAGATACCACCTCACACCACAGAGAATGGCACACATCCAAAAGAACAAAAGCAACTGCTGTTGGAGAGGATGTGGAGAGAAAAGGACCCTTCTACACTGCTGGTGGGAATGCCAACTGGTCCAGCCCCTTTGGAAAACAATATGGACACTACTCAAAAAATTAGAAATTGAGCTTCCATTTGATCCAGCAATACCACTTCTGGGAATATATCCTGGAGAAACATAAAGTATAGTCGAAATGACATCTGCACTTATATGTTCATCTCAGCACTGTTTACAATAGCCATAATCTGGAAAAACCCCGAATGCCCAAGAACAGATGACTGGTTAAAGAAACTTTGGTACATCTATACAATGGAATACTATGCAGCTGTTAGAAAATATGAAGTCATGAACTTTGCATATAAGTGGATCAACATGGAAAGTATCATGCTAAGTGAAATGAGCCAGAAAGAGAGGGACAGACATAGAAAGATTGCACTCATCTGTGGAATATAAAATGGCAGAGTAGGAGACAAATACCCAAGAATAGTAGTATATAATACCAGGAGATTGGCTCCATGGCTTGGAAGCTAGCCTCACACGCTGAGGGAAAGTCATCCCAGATAGAGAGGGGAGCACCAAGTAAAATGTGATTGGAAATCCCGAGTGGGGAGGGAGATACATGCTGAAAGTAGACTAGAGACTGAACATGATGGCCACTCAATACCCCTATTGCAAACCACAACACCCAAAAGGAGAGAGAGAGAACAAATGGAATGCTCTGCCACAGAGGTGTGGGGGATGGGATAGGGGGGTGGGAGGGATGCTGGGTTCATTGGTGGTGGGGAATGGACACTGGTTGAGGGATGGGCTCTCGAACATTGCATGAGGGAAAAACAAGCACAAAAGTGTGTGAATCTGTAACTGTACCCTCACTGTGACTCACAAATTAAAAAATAAATAAATTATAAAATATAAAATAAAATATTAAAAAATGAAAAAATATATATTTTTAAATTAACTTAAAGTCAATGTGATGCCACAAAAGTATATTATTCATACAATAAAATATTAGTCAACAATTAAATAAATTATTGAGATATGGAGAAATATTGAGAAATCTCTAAATAATTTTGTTGAGTGAAAACAGGCAGACCCCCCAAAAAATAGTAGAGTTCATGTTATTTGATTCCATTTATATAAAATTCTGGAAAATGTAAACTAATCTATAGTGACAGAAACCACCAGGCTTGTCTGGAAACAGTGGGAAGAAGCTGGGAAAGGTTTGCAAAGTAACACAAAGAAACTTTGCAAGTGATGGATATGTTCATTATTGTTATCATGATGATGAGTTCTTGAGGGTATACATATATCAAATATGAAAATGTCAAGAGTTTATTCTACTGATTCCATTCCCACAATTGTGTACTTGATTCAATATCATTTACATCTAAATAAAACTATAAACTACTTTTTAAAAAATTTATCTATTACATGCTAGATACAGGGGATACAAAGTAAGCAAGGGTTCTTGTTTTCATAGATGTCACAGTGCAGTGGTCATTTTGATGAACAAAATAATCTTACATGGTAGTACAGTGGGTAAGGTGCTTGCCTTTCAAGCCTATTTTTCTCCCAGCACCACAAAAGTTTCTCTTAGCATAGTTAGGAGTGACCCCTGAGCACAGAGCCAGGAATAAGCCCTGAGTATTGGCATATGTGACCAAAAAAAAAAAAAAAAGATAAGTTAATGATTATAAACAAGGTAAGTGAGTTCCCAATACTTGACCACCTTGAAAAAAATTAAGACAAAAATCAAGGCATTCACGCAAAAAACTGAAAACCAGATACTGACAGATGCATCGGGCAACCCTTCAAATTCAGTCTGAAACAGCACATCAGGTTTAACCATATATTTGTGAGGAGTAAGATACACTCCATACACCGCCTTTTAGATCCATTTCTACATGAATCTATGGATACATGTATTACTGTCATCCTGTTGCTCATTGATTTGCTCAAGTGGGCACCAGTAACATCTCCATTGTAAGATTTCTTGTTACTGTTTTTGGCATATCGAATACGCCACAGGTAGCTTGCCAGGCTCTGCTGGGTGGGCGAGATACTCTCGGTAGCTTGCTGGGCTCTCCTAGAGGGGCGGAAGAATCGATCCCGGGGCAGCCGTGCGCAAGGCAAATGCCGTACCCCGCTGTGCTATCTCTCCAGCCCATTGATACATGTCAATGTCACTGTCACTGCCATCCCATTGCTCATCAATTTGCTCAAGCGGGCACCAGTAATGTCTCCATCTTGAGACTTGTTGTTACTGCTTTTGGCATATCCAATATGCCACCAGTAGCATGCCAGGCTCTGCCGTGCGGGCAAGATACTCTTGGTAACTTGCCAAGCTCTCCGAGGGGGGTGGAGGAATCAAACCCAGGTTGGCTGCTTGCAAGGCAAACGCCCTGTCACTGTGCTACCACTCCAGCCCATGGATACATGTAGAAAATAATATTAATACCTTAAAAGTACCAAAGTTAATTGTACATTTTCCACTTTTAGAAATGAATTCCAAAGGCAAGCTCTCTTCGCTTTCCACATCTGTGCTGCAGAGCCAGGAAGAATCAAGTAGCAAAGACAAGTAGTTAAAACAATAAATACTCACAGGAAAGGTCTAGCAAAAGAACTATTTTCAATGACCAACATAACTTGTGCCTGGGCATTTCTTGATCCTGCTCTTAAAGCAGGGGCAGTGTTATAAGAATGTACTCGAAGCACTGGAAGTCTTTGGTGTCAGTTCAAAGGCAAGTACTTGCTCCCCAGCCCCCATCAGTTCTTGGAAATTTTGAGGATTAATAGGACATTTCCTTCGGAATAAAAGCAATTGATTTTACATTTTTCCACTTTGCAGGAGTAAAAGTCCTAAAAGACCTGTAGCTGGAGGTGGAAAGATAGTAAAGTGGTTAGGGCATTTGCCTTATATACACACTACCTGGATTTGATCCGTGGCACCCCATTATGGTCCCCCAAGTCCTGCCAGGGATGATCCCTGAGCACAGAGCCAGGAGCAATCCCTGTGTGCCCACCCCCCCCCCCAATAAAAAAGAGAATTGTGGTTGCCAGGGACAGAGTTTGAGGTTGGGAATGAAGAGAGGTGAATAAACAAAGCACAGATTTTTGTTGTTGAGAGGTGGGGGGTTTGCAAGCCGTGTTCAGGGGAACTGGAAGTCACTCCCGGCATTAATCAGCTAACCAATCAGTAGTTCAGTGCTAGGACCAGAAGAAGCAGTGCTGCTTAAGTACTGTAGTGTGAGGGACCACGCAGGCCACCCCAGTAGTCATCCATGGCACCAGAGTTGCTCTGGAGATCATGTGGTACTGGGCATCAAAGTTAGGTCAGTCTAGCCTAGCATGTGTTGTATCTCCTAGTAGCAAAGTACAAAAATTTTTAAGACAGTGAAAATACACCATATAATGCTACAAAATATCATCATCATCATCATCGTCATCATTATCATCATCATCATCCCATTAATCGTCGAATTTCTCGAGTGGTCTCAGTAATGTCTCCATTCGTCCTAGCCCTGAGGTTTTAGAAGCCTGTCTTTACTTGTCCTTTCCAATGGTGCCACATTGGAGGCTCCTTCAGAGTCAGGGGAATGAGACCCATCATTGTTACTGGTTTTGGCATATGAATACACCATGGGAGCTTGCCAGGCTCTCCCATGTGGGCAGGAAACTCTCAATAGCTTGCCAGGTTCTCCTAGAGGGAGAACTAGGCTACAAGATGTTGCGTGGCAGCAAAGCGGCCGCATGCTTCCGGGAGCTTGATTTTATAGTCTCTGAACAAGATATTATATCATTATATATTGTTTCAACCTATAGAATATACACCACCAAGAATGAACCCTGAGGTAAATATATGATGGATTTGTGGGTAATAATGTAGTTTTATCAATTGTGACAAACACACCACTCTAGTGGGGATACTGGTAATAGGGATGTTCTGAAACTGCTGGGGAAGGGGAGAGGAGATTTTGTCCTTGCCTTTGATTTGTTAACCTAAAACTACTTATTTAAAAAATTAAGGATGGAAGAGATAGTACAGTGGATAAAGTACTTATAAATAAGCTCTGAGAACAGCTGGGTATAACCAAAATTTCAGGGAAAATTTTAATTAATTCAATTAAGTCTATTCAAATATAAGCATGCAAAATGTGATAATCAATCTCACAAAAGTTACATAAACTAATAAAAATAACATGAGAGGACCAGGAGAGAGAGAGTACATTGGTCTGGTTGCTTGCCTTGCACATGACCAACCCAGGTTCCATTCCTCAGTACCCCACAATGTTTTCTCCAGCCAAGAGTAAGTCCTGAGCATTGCTATATGTGACCCTCCCCCCAAAAAATAAAATAAAATAGTGCGATACTATTTCTTATCATACTGACTTTTTAAAACAATAACCCAGATATTCTTAGACAGTTGATAGAATCATGTATTAGCACACTTCTTTAGATAGTAATTTGGCAAGATATATAATGAGCCTTTTGAAGAGTTCATGACAATATATAGAAAAAGCATTTCCAAAAGATTATGTCTTAAGAGCCTCATTTGTTGCTATGCAGACAACTTCATCATAATAAGTAGCAAGATTAGACCAATTCAAACTGTAAATCCAAGAAAGTCCAGTTGTTCCAGATTGCCCATAGGCCTGGAGGGATTGTTGTAAAATAACCCTTGATACAAGGAAATGAACAAAAGTCACAGCCCTGGGGGCAGTCTATAGTATCACTGTGGATCTAGTGAGGGTCTGAAAAATAAACACAATGATAACCTTGGGTTATGGGAATTTTCCCCAGAGTCAATATTTCTTATTATTAAAAATGTAATATGAAATAAACACATGAGTTATCCATAAAAACTTGGCAAATCTTAATTTTTTTCAAGTGTTAATATGTTTTTAATGATTCATGGCTCAAAGCACTCCTTTCATTTTTATTCAATCCCTTAATAAAAGCAGAACTTGATCTCTTAGTTAAACCCAATTTATTGGCATTTGAAGTATACTGACTTATGCTATTGGTGATTACCTTGACTTTCTAGAAGTTCCAATGCCAAGGAACTCTGCTACTGAAAACAATTACTCCCTACTTGATTCTTTCTAGTTGGGCATGTCTGTAGATTAAAATAAACAATTTTCAATGCAAGCTAGTAAGTGCTGCTTTAGTTTCTATCATTCTAATCTTGTGAGATTTTTTTATTGAAAAATTATTTTATTCTCTAATTTCTTTACTTTAAATGATTTTGGGAATGGTCTGAGAGAGTTCATCAATATGAAAGCCCAGAGCAGATGTGGGAAAGAGAAATGAATCAATGACAATCTCCAACATTTGTTCCTTAATAACAAGCAGCTTGACCCCGTTGAAAAGAACATTTAAATACTCGTTCCTGAAGCTGAGACGGAATAATTCTGTCTGAAACAGAAGTCTCTCATTATAATGTGGTTTTCATGAGTAGATATTTCCAGGTGGGAGAGAAGGGAAGTTAGAGTCAGGGAGGTGTCAGATTATGGTCATCAAAACCAAGCTCTGTAAAGTCTACACAACATTCATAACTATAAGTTAGAGTGAGACCTATTTCCCAATATATCACAGAGGCAGTTCAAAACATTTAACACATCACCTCCATGACTCTCCCATGTACATCTACAACTTTCTCTGTCCTCTAGGACAAGTCATTTCTGTCTCTATGTCTCAATTCTTACCCCAAAAAAGTAAAGATTGCACTGGGGGATCTCTACTGTCCATTAGGATCTAATCTGTCCTTAAATCTAGTCCATGGGATTACTTTGGTTCTCTCCTAGAGGCCATACTTTACATCAATGCCTTAATTGTTTTGCTTTGTTTGTTCTGTTTTTGTTTTTATTAGGAGATGCAACACTCAATGCTGCTTATGGGTTACATTCAGCAGTGCTCAGAGGATGTATGGTGCTGGAGATCAAATCCAGGTCTATTGGTTGCAAAGCAAATATACTAGCCCTTTGAGATATTTCCCTCACCCCTGATGCCTTCATTCTTTATGACACTGCTGTGTTCATTACTCCTCAAAGGTTTGTGGTATATTTTTTCAATACAACATCCAAAATAACAGAAAAGCCCTGCAGTTGCATACTCATAGTGGTTCATGGAGAACAATTGGCAAACACATACTAAATGTTAAATTGCCCTCTAGCCACCATCTATGTAGAATGACCCAGAGCTAAGAAGTGGTTTTACCCTTCAAGGAATATTTGACAATGTTTGGAGACATATTTGCCATAACTTGCTGGGGAAAGGGTATGCTCTAGGCATCTAGCAGTTGAAGCCAAACATGCTGCTAAATGTCCTGCAATGTACAGACCCAACTCTGACCAACCACAATTATTACCACCAAATGTCAAAAGTACCAAGATTGAGAACCCCTGGTCAAGATCTACAGAACCAGTGATATGGAATAACCAACTCCCACCAGCTCCCCAGAGTAAATTGTTTGCATCTCTTTCCAGTCCCACATTCATAAGGTCACTTTGGTTACTTAAGTTGACCACAGTGCAAGTACTTACACCAAAACCAATGTTATGATCTATATAAAGAAAGATAGTTTTATGTCAGTGAGTCAGTTGCTAAACATTTACCAATATATGCCTATACAGAACCAATACATAAAATGACTGGTTTAAAACTCAAAATGCTTCCAGCACTGGATTCCAGGTTGGATGGTAGGGAAATGAGATTATCTTAACTATAGGCAAGGAGTCTAGCCTTGTAACATCACTGTGACAACAATAAAAAGGAAAAGACAGTACGTGGGACAATGCGCATAAGTATTAAAGATTCCCTGGTCTTGTTTTTGTTTGCTTACTCATATATGCCCTGCCTTCTTCCAAAGAGCATTTGAGGAAAGAATTTAGAAAATAAACAACAGGCCTGTTTATTAAATTCCTCCAAGGAAAAGCACAATGAAATAATAATTCAATACATTTAATTTTTAAAACGTGAAATACAAAAATGAAACATCAACATACAACAGGTGCAAAGCCTGAGGAGCAAACGACTAATTCAGTCCTTCTGCACCTGGCCCAATCAACTGAGCAATGCACTTCCTGCAGGGTCCTGGAAGTCAGCTGAACTTCACTAGACGCCCCACAGAAATTGGCAGAAACCAACTCTTGCCTTCCGGTGCTTTGCACAGAAGATAGATGCCCTACAGAAACTCAAGCCACGTAGAAGGGAAACCCTGTCCCAAGTTTACTCTGTATTTCTGTCTTGATATTTGCCTCTGTTGCTATGACAAAGTCTGGCATTGGAATTTTTCTGGGAACAAATAGGAAATAGTTGTGGGGGGAGGTTCAAGACCCTCTGCACATTTAGTTTCGGTTATAAACACTCATAGTAAAATAAAGCATTGACTCATTAAAACCAAAACAAATCAGGGAAAAAATTTAAGCCCCATTCAGAAATTTTTACTTTGTTCCAGAGGTGAGCAGTTAGAAAGCTATTTGGTCTTGCAGAGAAGGTCATCAGTGAAATGAACTAGCAGGGTGGAGTACCGACCAGTTAGGGTACTAGTCACCCTGTGCCAAGATACACTTTTGCTTTTCGTGTGTTTGATTTCTAGAGCTGGAAGGGCTAACCCCACATGGCAGAAATTTTCCATTTGCAAGAGGTGATTATTTTATCCAGCCTCACTGAAGAGTAAACCAGAGCTGTAGTCATTCAAACACCAGCACCAAGGGTCTGGAAAATCTTACAAGGGCATGCAGAGCTATGACACACCTCAAACACAGATGAGCTGGGGGTGACTATTTTCATCTCTTTCTCTCAGGTCCCTATCTATGAATTTAATTCTTGAATCTTCAACTTTTCATCTAAACCCAAATTAATCTCCCAGTTTACATCCACTGACTTATCTTCCAGAACCAGCCTCGTATATAAGAAAGAAGCAGCTACTCCTCAGCCCACCTGCAGAGTGATCTAAGAGGGTATAAAATCCACCACATATATGGGCTAATATCATAGAGATGTGTTATATTGATCTTCAAGTGGCTACCTGGTTTCAACCTATTTTTATCATTCTATTCCCAAACTCCTTTACTCCAGTCAAGATCATACTCAATATCTCTTAGAACTACTCTAAGTGCTTCATAAAATAAAAATAATAAGCATATATTACCATATACAGCATTTTTAATAAGAATTCCTTTTATCTACTATTCCTTCAAAGAAGTAACAGATTTGCTTGGAGAAAGCATTTGGGTAAACTGCTTTGAGGAGAATCAAGATCCTAAGGAGTATTCAAGATAGCAAACAGTGATCATCAAATTACTAATCAGAAAATAAAGAAGGAAAACTCAATTGGAAACCTAAATCTGGACCTATGTGAGAGGGGACTAATGAGGCAATAATTATAAAACTACTTAACCTAAGTGCTTAGCACTCTCTGGCACTAGTCCCATTTCAATTCATTTAGCCCGTACAAAAAAACTGTCAGGTAGGTCTTAATGTTATCCACACTTCACAGCAACAGAAAGAAAGGTACAGAGTAGTTCAATAATTTGTCCATGGTTACTGTTTTAGGGAATGGTGGAGCTACTAAGACATGATCTGATGCTAGACTCTTCCTCAGTGAATAAACCTCTGGTCACATTTGAAGAAGGACATCAAGCAGAGGACTATAAATATTTGGTTCAAATTGATGAAGGGCAAATACATATGCTATTGTATGTACTTCTCTGAAATTATGGGCTACTACAAACACCATCACAGTATGATGATACTAGAAACCTTCAAATATGAAAAAGACACATCCTAGAAATGAAGCACAGAACTGAAGGATTACACACTTACTTGCTGTGGGCTGTGCAACTGCTGTGGGCTTGCTGTGGGCTTCTTCAACTCCCATTTGAAATCTTCGGTCAGATTTCCTATATTTCTCACTGATGCTTCTGTGAATATGGATTAGGGGAGGTGGTAGCAGATAAATGCCATTTGTGCACATCAATGTGTGTACATCCGTGTGCCTGCACACAGGCAGACATGGATGAACAGATGTAGGACCAAGACAATTTTAACAAGTTCAGCATTGACATACCCTACACTGAGTTCCATAAGGAAAATGTAGCTTCATGACTTGATAACATAGCTATCAAGTAATTTAATCTCATCTGTCTCCTGGAAATGACATTTAAATGTCATCAATTTGATTATATAAATAGTCTCCTACTTGATGCAAATCAAAACAACAATGAAATATTATCTCACACCACAGAGACTGGCACACATTCAAAAGAACAAAAGCAACCAGTGCTGGCATGGATGTGGGGGAAAAGGGACACTCCATCACTATTGGTGGGAATGCCGACTGGTCCAGCCTTTCTGGAAAATAATATGGACAGTCCTTCAAAAACTAGAAATCGAGCTTCCATATGGCCCCACAGTACCACTTCTGTGAATATATCCCGAAGATGCAGAAAAGCACAGTAGAAATGATATCTGTACCTATATGTTCATTGCAGCACTGTTCATAATAGCCCAAATCTGGAAACAACCCAAGTGCCCAAGAACAGATGACTGGTTAAAGAAACTTTGGTACATCAACACAATGGAATACTATGCAGTTGTTAGGAGAGATGAAGTCATGAAATTTGCTTATAAATGGATAGATATGGAGAGTATCATGCTATGTGAAATGAGTCAGAAAGAGAGGGACAGATATAGAAGGACTGCACTCATTTGTGGAGTATAAAATAACATAACACAAAACTGACACCCAAGGACAGTAGATAGAAGAGTCAGGAAGATTGCTACATAGCTGGAAGCCTGCCTCACGAGCGGGCAGGGAGAGGACAGCTGGAATAGAGAAGAGATCACTACGAAAATGATGGTTGGAGGAATCAGTCGGGATGAGAGATGTGTGCCAAAAGAAAAGAAAGGTCCAAACATGATAACCTCTCAGTATCTGTATTGTGAACTATAATGCCCAAAAGTAGAGAGAGTATGAGGAATATTGTATGCCATGGAGGCAGTGGAGGGTGGGAAAGATGGGGGTATACTGGGGGTACTGGTGGTGGGGAATGTGCAATGGTGGAGGGATGGGTGTTTGATCATTGTGTGATTGTAACTCAGACATGAAAGCTTGTAACTATATCTCATGGTGAATCAATAAAATTTTTAAAAAAGTCTCCTACTTGGGCCAGAGTGATAATCCAGCAGGTAGAGTACTTGCCTTGCATGCAGCCAACCTGGATTCAATCCCCAGAATCCTATATTGTCTCCTAAGCCCCATTCTTACCCCTCACCCCCAAGCTTCATATTCCTCTCAAAGATGGCCCCTGGCAGGGTGCTGGCAAGAAAGGATAAAAATATTTTTTTAAAAAACCCTACTTTTTAACCAATAAACCAGGAAAGAGTGCAGACGTAGTCTCCCACTATCACAAATTATGCCGTCAAGTTTCCCACATTTCGGGAAATCGCAGGGGTCAGCACATCCTGAGTGCAATGGATAACCTCGATTTGGGAAAACCACCTTCATGATCATGGTGTTTCTCCCGCCAGGTGAGTATAGTAAAACTATTCTTGATCCACATGATTCATATGGTTCAGGTACTCTCCAGAAACTACCTTCCAGGTACCACCTTCCAGATCCTTCCTAGGAGGCTTCACTTTGAAATTTGTAGTGGATCAAGGCTAGCTATGTGTTCCTTGACTTTGTCATTACTGTGCTGATTGAGCTCACTTAGTACTGGTTAAGGAGCCCATGTGTTCTCCGCCCTATACAGTCCACATGTGACTGCACCCTGGTAACTTCATCATCTGGAGTAACTCATGGCACAATGAGCTTGAGTGGGTCTGTAGAATTGTCCCATCACAGTTTCCTGCCAGTCTCTACAACAAAGTCAGCATATTAAATAAGTATTTACTTACCATCTTGTACCTAGTAGTGATTTTCTCAGAGACATGCCTTTTGGTAGTTACCTATATCCAGGAGACACTAATTACTTGAAAAAACTGGATCCCAAATATAATATAGAGCTGCAATTAGTAGTAAATGTATTCATAATGAATGGACATCATTGAGAGTGTCTATGCGTGTATTCTAGTTATAGTTCTAGTACATATTAAATCCTCTATCTTCCCCCAAGGGAGGGAGAGGAATATACACTAGTGAGGCTAGAGAGTATTCTTATTCCCCAGGGATAAACTGATCAATATCTGCAGGCTTATCTCCAGGATACACAGTAAGTCCAATGAGCGGCCAAAAAGTAGCTGTTTCCAGAGATGGGACTTGGATGTGTGAACCAGGAAGCCCACACACTGGTGTGCACTGCCCTTCTTGGAAGGGACTACCAGGAAAGGAGGAAAGGAACAGACTGCCAGCATGGGCTCCACACTCCTACATCCACTGCAGGACCCTGAATTCTCAGTACAATCCTGCCTTCTGTGCAGGGGTACTTGTCAAGGCAAAAGCATGGGACATATCTTACAGTTTTTACATTTGACTTAGAATTTTTAAGTATTTAAGCTTGGCATACAAAGTTCTTTTATTTTTCCTAGTTTTTGAGTCATGTCTGGAAGTGCTCAGGGGTTATTCCTGGCTCCACACCCAGGAATTACTTCTGACAGTGCTCCAGGGACCATATGGGATGCCAAGGATCAAACCCAGGTTGGCCATGAACAAGGCAAGTAAGTACTCTACCTACTGTGCTATTTCTCTGGCCCCCCTGAATTAGGCTGGCTAGAGCCCCATGCTAGTTAGGGGAGAGCCTGGAGAATAGCTTTTAAGGGAGGGATGATAGTGACTCTCTTATATCAAAAAGAACCAAAATAATGTCTGTCTACAAATATGAGTTGGAATAAAAAAGAAGGAAGGAAAGAGGAATGGAGATGTTAGTCATTGGTAATCATATGCCTTGCATGTATGAGGCTGTGGATGCTATCCCCAGCAACACACACACACACACACAGAAAGAGAAAAAATAATTTATTTAAAACTTTTCACACTGTTGTTTGTGTTACGAAGTCAGAGTTTGTATTATGAAATCAGAAAGACCAGAATTCAAGTCCTGTCTCTGCCATTCCACTATGTGTCTCTAGGCAAGCTATTCAACATCTCCAGTGCTTAGTTTACTTATCCAGAAAATGAGGAAACCATGGCTATCTTAGTAGAGAAAGCAAGAATTAATTTAGCTATTCTCCTGTAGCATCACTTTCATTAGCTCCTCTAGCCCCTCAATTTTACTTAGCAGACTCTGAGGAACAATTTGTTTCAAATGCTCTCAGGAAGGCTTTGCATGATATCCCCCAATACAGAGTAAGAAATACTTCCTGTTCTCCATTTCAGTCCCAGCAATATCCTCAAATGTGCTCTTACCTACATAGCAGGTACAGTCAGTCCACATCCCAGTCTCCTGGGTGAGGATTAGCTTAGTACTCAGCTATCTGACTTTTTTGCAAAAGCCCAGTTTTGGATCTCAAGAGACCCCTTTGCACTTGCATAGTTGAAGTTCCAGGGAATTCATGCCCAGGTAGTAGCATCCAGTGTTGGGTGAGAGGGGTGTTAAAATTCCACAGCTCTTTCACTTCTGGAATAAGTGAACTCCAAGGTACTTAATCCCAAATGAACTCCAGCAAGCCCGCATGCCACTTATACTTAGAGGCAAATTGCTAGATAATGAATCTTCTGGTGATACCATGAATGGGTGGGTTTGGCCTTGCCAGCACTCCTTCTGCCTTAAAACCTACTGAGTGTACTGAAAGTCACCCCTTTCATAAAGAATCCATAAGTTGTTTTCAGCAAGTCCTTCTTGAAGCTTCAATATTCTATGAAACTTAACTCCATCAGTAATTTCACCTAATAAAACTGCTATTGTTTTTCTCCTTCCACAAATGTAGACATTAAGAATTTAAGAGCTAAGTGGTCAGGGAAATAGTGTGGGGGTTAAAGCACTGATTTACATGTTTAATCACTAGCACTGTCTATGGTCTGCCAAGCACCACCAGGAATGATCCCTTAGCACAGAACCAGCTCAGAGCACCACCGGGTACGGGCTCCAAATCCAAAACCAAAACACAAAATTCAAGAGTTAATTAGAAAAAAAATAGACTGTTAAAAATCATTCCATGCTCCCTTCCCTATTTAGAAGCTCTCTGACGCCAGGGATCTTTTGTTGTGGGGGAAATCTCCCCATATGTTTGAACGCAGAACCCTGACCCCACACTGTGTATCAAGGCAAGGCATCTGCTCACAAGTTCCCAAGGGCCTCAAGTTTGACAAATATGGTGCCTCCATATTTTTATTAGTCATAATCCTTTGGTTAGTGACACATTCTGAGATTATAACAAATTCAGGTTCCAATATGACTAGAATGTAACCAAAAAAGAAATGACCTCTGCTTAGAGGAAGTTACTGCAATTCAAACAGTGGCTAAAGCTGGGCAGCTGTTTGCAATTAGGCCCAATTAACACATTTTAAACACAGCATCACTGGGACCCTCTTTGAAGTGTGTCGCTCTGTTAAGGTTTTTCTTGAAAGGGGGTTTCCTAATGGAAACCAGTCAAAATCCACAGCTAAACAACTTGTACTTCCTATTTTGACGCACATGCCATGTCACATTCATGGTTTTGATTCATTCTTCCCAATTATGTGTATAAATATTTGAAACATGAAATGAAATATTTGGGAAGGTAGACTGACTGAAAAGAACATTTACAAAGCCAGGCAAACAAGGGGCAAGGCTAGGAGTTCCTAATTTGTATTTTGCAGAATTGCCCATCTCTATTAGAAACATAAATTGTAAAGTCATCTTCACAAATAAGCACAGAAGAACCTGTCAGCTCTGAAATAAAAGCTGTGTGAGGGTAAGGACTGTGTCTCATTCAGCTCCGTCTCTCTACACTGGTCCACAGCAGGCCTACAGTAATAAACACAATAATAAATGAATAAACTATACACAGATGTTTGGAAAACACAAGTTTAAGTCCTTAATCCATATGTGTATGTGACAGAAAGCCACCCATGCTCTCAGGAGAAAAGGGGAGCTCTGCCTTCATTCATACTATCTTGCAGGTCCCGTCTATTTGGGGATTACTGGGGACTTAAACCTCAGATCCACTTTTTCTAGCTGATAGAAAGATGAATGATGTGAAGTTTGGTGGAATGTACCTGTGTGGGCCTTACAAGTGTTGTGTAGTTCTAGAAGTCTTGGAGGATTCAGGAGTGATAAGGCAAAATGGTGCTCTGACTAATCATCCTTGACCACAAGAAGCTCCACTAGCTCAGAACACCAACTTCTTATTTATCAACATGAGATCCAGCAAGCCAGGAGAGCCTGGTGGGTGGAGAGAGGGCTGGGGAGGGGGAGTCTCCCTTGCTCAAGTTCCTGACTTAGAGCTGGAAGAATTTGTTGCTTTTTTTGTCCATGAGACAGATGGGAAATGCTTTGGGATTAGTAGAGATCTGCTAAGAGTATTCTAAACCTGGGGTACTTATTAAGTGCAGGGTTTTGCCCATTGCCCCCAAAGTTTCTAGCCTTGTGGGTCCAGAGTGTAACCTAGGAATCTCCATGGTTACCACCCTCTTCATGATTCTGATAGAGATGACAAATGGTTTTGGATGCCAGGGCAGAAGGGAATGTACATGCTTGTGAGGAGAAAAATTTTCACCTCAAAACACCCCAGGAAAGCCATCCCCACATCTGGTAGGTTGGGACATCCTTTCAGAGAAATTTCTGAGCCATCTCTAAACAATACTGTAACTCACTTTCATTAATAGAGAAATGTATGACTCATGCTTTTTCCTTTCTGTTATCATACACACACACACACACACACACACACACACACACACACACACACACTCCAACAAAGTGTTAGGACCCTTGATAACAGTTAGGAAGTCATTCACTTTCCAATGTAGAAGACTCCCTTTTCTCTTCAGGGAAAATCCAAGGTTTGGAAATATCACAGAAACAAAAAGAAAGAGGACTAGAAAATAGTGGTTGCAAATGCAAGTGCCGAAGAAAAGCAGGGAGGAGGGGCAGCGGCCCTGGCATTTGGAAGAAACGAGATCTGAAATTGCTGGACAGGAGGGCTGAAGCCGAGCAGAATGCCATTAATGCAGAGGGATGACAAGTTCCTACAACTGGATAATTTAGAGACTTGTAATGTATCTGTCCACACAACAGCTAATTTCAGAGTCAATGATGTACTTCTTGAAGACAACCTAGAAATCTGGAAAATCCAAGACAAATGGTCTGTTAGCATAAAGGATCTCAATGGTTTAACGCCCTCGTATATCATGCATGCATGAAAGGCTTCCTCTGTAAACAGAGGAGCGAGACCACAGGGCCTTGAGTCCAGACCTTCCCTGCTTGTTTTAAAGGGGGCATTATTTTCCACTGACCATGTGCTTTCCTCTCTCTCTCTCTCTCTCTCTACCCCCTTATTTCTTCCCTCCCTCCCTCTGCTCCCCCTCCTCCCCCACACCAAACACATTTTTTGCAGCAGCTCCTATTCTTTTTGTACTAATTTTTTGCTTACTTGCAATCATATATTAATATGGGAAGTGCCTGTTTAAAGCACATAAGTGATCTATGTCTATTATATTACATCAGAGTGAACTGTAGTCTGTTGACTTCTAACCACTGGGGTCATACGTGGCAAAGGCCTTGGAACTGGACAATGTGTATAGGTGAATTTCTCATCAAAATCAGGAGCCGAAGGTATCACACCTAGAACAGGCTAGTTCATGCTGTGATTGCAAATGCTACCAAAATCTCAAAAGTGATCAAACAGATGTCTTTCTTTCCCTGCTGCATCTTCATAACTAGTTGGCTAGGGGGAGGGAGGAACTGCTCTGTCTCCCTCACCCCAGGACCCAAAATGTGGTGACTAACTTACATGCAGCCAGGCACGTGGAAGAGGGAATGTTCTGCACCATCTCACACCTGTAATTCTATGCTGAGAGCGGTGGTAGTACATCCCCTTCACGCACATCTTATGCCCCCCCCCCAACTAGTGACAAGAATCCACCACTAGTTACCCAAATACAAGGGGGCAGGATGTGAAACCACTGGGTGTCTAAAAGTCAAAGAGCCAGAAAGATTTGCAAATCCACAGTAATGATCACCAACCTGGAAGAAGAGAGGATGAAGAACTGACTGAGAGCTGACATGTATTGAATAAAACACACTGAGAAATGGCAGCATGGCAGCTGTCTCAGATGGCTCTGACTCAGCAGCATCTCTCACTACCTCTAAAATCCTGCAAAGAAGAAGGCACATCCCCAAACAGAATCCAATCCTCATCTCAACTATTTGGCAATTTAGCACAATAAAGCACCTGCAACCTCTGTCCCATGGGGTCAGTCACAGAAAATAAGACAAACACAATTCTACATCTAGACATTAACCCTGAAAAAGTGAGCAAAAATGCAGATTAGGATTTGTGCTGAAGGGGCTGGAGCAACAGTACAGCGGGTAGGGCATTCGCCTTGCATGCTAATGTTGTATAGGTATAAATGAAATGATTCAGTGAGTTGGTATATTGATATAGCAACTATTATATTGACATTAGGAATCACAAATGTGAGCATTATCTAGAAATATGGAAATAACTACCTGAAGCAATGGGAAATTTAAGCTATCAAAAATCCAAAGAAAAAATTTTTTTCGCTTCTGTAGGTTATCAACAATGAGATAGCATCACACATCCATGGGAATGAGTAAATTATAGACCAATAACCTCAAGGGTTAGTGAAGCTACAGAGAAACCAGAACTCTGATAATTCTGATCATGTACAAGATCCAACTACTTTGGAAAATTACTGGACCACTTAGATTGTAATTCCTGCTCTAGCTATGTAATTATAAGAAATTAGTGCGTTTGCCCACAAAAAGACTAGTACAAAAAAGTTCAATGTGATATTAGTCATTATAGTTCAGATTTGTTCCATCTGTTGCCTTTGTCTGAGATGACTTTCGTGCCTAGGACATTGTTTTCTCATGAAAACAAGCACAGAGAGCAGAGGGAACAAGTCATGCCTCTTAAATGTCACATGATCTTTTCTGTCCTCTTTCTCTTGGTATAAGCAAAACAAAGCACCAAGCACTTATTGGTAGTTCTCAGGTATTCTCATCATCATAATACTGCTGGGAAAGTTATTTCCATTTCTATGCCCTTTTATAGATGAGACTAGATGAGGAAGGAATTTATACACGTTTTCTAAGGTCATAAAACCAGCAAAAGATTAAGGTGTAGAGTCAGACTCCAATGCCCTTCCACTGACTTGGATTTAGAAGACTCTTACTTCACTTGTACTTTACTTGTACTGTCATTATGCCTGTGCAAAACAAAGCCAGTAATGTGATTTGAGGCACACATTTTTAAATGTCTTGAAAAATTACTTAAACTATATGACTTTTAAGTTCTTCTGATTGGTATGTAAAATGAAAGTTATGTTGGATCTGAATGTTCATTCCAGGTAATGCCAAGATACTGTGAACACAGCGAAACATTTACCATCAACAACATCTGTAACTGAAAGTGAGCCCAAATCAACTCCTGATGTTAGAGTATGAGCAACCATATTCTTGGGGATTGCAGTAAGATGGTGAAATCTCTTTCTGCAAAATAGAGAACAATTTAATCCCCTTTTTAGAAATACTATTTTAAAAATTAATAAATAAAAATACTATTTCTTTTTGGTTGAACCTAAAGCCCTAGTGATGAAAAAAAATTCATTGTAAAATTAGATGGATCTTCTGCTAATATAAAATTTTGCTTCAGTTGTTAACTGCAAATTGAAATTTCCACGGAAACAAGGTCAGGCTATGAGAGTGCCTAGGTATTAGCCTCTGCACTCCACTCCATCTCCAATATCTAAAGGCAAAGTGAGGTTGCTATCTGGATGTTCATGCAGATAAATCCCATTGCAAGAAGAGCAGGAGTCAGGGTTGAAATTGCCTTCACATCGATTGTTACTTAAAATAATCTCCTAACATGTTCTGAGATTTTTTTAAACATACTTCTCTGATCTCTAAAATAGGATTATAGACAGAGAACAGTAGAGAGAATTTCTACTTGCTTGCATTTCCATGATCACTTGGTTTTATCATATTATTTTGTAAAGCTGGATGGATGGATAGGTGGATGGATGGATGGATGGATGGATGGATGGATGGATGGATGGATGGATGGATGGATGGATGGATGGACGGACGGACGGATGGACAAACACATGTTGTTTCTCTGTTGGGAAAGTTCTTTACATATGACTAACCCATTCAGCTCTTGGATTTGAGTTCAAGCACTCCTTCCTCAAATAAGCTATTCCTGATTCTCATCCAGTTAAGGTCAGATTCAAGGCCAGAGAAGTAATTCATCAGGTAGGGCACTTGCCTTGCACTGGGCCAACCCTGATTTGATACCCAGCATCCCATATGGTCCCCTTCATTCTCCAGGAGTAAGACCTGTGCACAATTGAATGTCCCTACCCTACTGCCACCCCCGAACGCGCCCCCCTGCGGCCACAGAAGTTCAGGTTCCTTGTCCTCTCACTGTGAAATATCCCTTTCTTCAGAATATTGCCTTTAAATTTTTAGGTATTCATCAGTATAATTGACAGAGTCTCTTGCCCGAACGCCTTGCTGTCTTCCCCAGGGCCCCTCGGAGGGGATGGGTTCCAGCTTCCCTCCCCACCCCGAGCAGAGCTCCCGGCAGCCAAAGACCACCAGAACCTAGCTACAGCCATGCTGGAGGCCCCTCTCCACACGTTCGGACAGGCCTCATGCATGAAGGTGCCGGCAGAGGAACCCAGGTGTGTGTAATCCCATCAACAGCCAACATCCAGAGAGAGACTTAAAAGCAAGCTCTCAGAAGCGCATGGCCGCAAAGCGGCCGCAACATATCTTTAGCCTACTTCTCCCTCTGGGAGAAACTGGCAATCTTCTGAGAGTTTCCTGCCCACATGGGACAGCCTTGCAAGCTTCCCATGGTGTATTCATATGCAAAATCCAGTAACAAGCTGAATCTCATTCCCCTGACCCTGAAGAGCCCCCAGTGCAACATCGTTAGGAGGGTGGAGTCGAAATAGACTTCTAAGATCTCAGGGAAAGGACGAAATGAGATGTTACTGAGTCCGCCCGAGAAATCGGTGATTAACGGGACTTCGTGATTCGTGATCAGTGTAATCAAACAGATGTTTGATATTGATCTCCTTACCTAGACCATAAATTACATGAGATCAAGGACCTTGTGTCAGCTTAGAAAAAAGTAGAAGGAGCAGGAGGGAGAGAAGAGGGAGAAATAGAAAAAAGGGGGAAGGAGAGGAGGAATAAGAGGAAGAAGAAGAGGAAAGAAGAAAAATTAGCAACTAAATGATGGAGAAGTGAACATAGCAATCACTGGCATGAGTGTGGACCTAGTTATAAAGACACTTCTACTGTAATCAAAGAATTACAGTATTTAAGAAAGAAGAGATGTCAACGTTAGTGTTCATTGCACACCAAGAAATAACTCAGAGAGCTGGAGTGTATGCTTTGTATGCAAACACTACAGGCTCCATTGCCAGCTCTATCTGACTCCCTAAGCACTGTCAGCAGTAGCCGCCTGGCACTGCCAGGTGGGTCACAAACACAAACAGAAAGATTCTGTTGGAAATTGTATTAGAGTTTTGAAGAACCTTTTATTTACACACAATGAAAAACTGTCTGCCTTGTAACAAAATTTGGTCTGTAGGAACAGAGCATATAATCTGTATGAGACTTCTTTTTGAAGTAGTATTTAATTCCTACAGAAATATCATTAGTTCTTACACTTTGAAGCTGTCATATATCTAAGTTTACATTTGTGTACCTTTTTATTCTATAGAATTGTTTTATTCATGCTTTGCCAATGAATCAATGTACAAGGTCTACCTAACTCACTGCAATATAATAGGTGTGTGTTAAAAATATATAGAAATGAAAAGAGAAATACTTTCACCAAAGAAATCTATGGGCCAGAGAGGTCATACAGAAGGTAAGGAGTTTGCCTTGCATGCAGTCTACTTGGGTTTGGTCCCAGGTACCCCATTTCGTTCCCTGAGCCCCGCCAGAAGTGATCCTGAGATCAGAGTCAGGAGAAAACCCTGAACATCACCATGTGTGACCCAAAAAACAAACAAACAAAAATAATAATAACACAGAGTGCATCAAAGTATTTCATCTTTTTGAAAAAAGTGTATTTGAAACACAATGATTTACAATACTGTTAACAACAGAATTTCATGCATACAAAGTCCCAATCCCACACCTGCACCTGAGTGTCCACATCCCTCCATCACTGCTTCAGTGTCAGCTCCCGAACCACCAATTTGGTAAGTTCAGTTATGAAGATAAATCTTCAATTTTTTGTTGCCTTTGGTGAATTGCTGCTACCTTACTATATTTCTTTATATCCCACATATGAGAGAAATAAGTCTGTATCTGTCCCTCTTTTTCTGGCTGACTTCACCCAGAATGATATTCTACAGACCCACCCTTTAAAGAAATTTAACAGTCTAACACTGTCATCCCATTGCTCATTGATTTGCTTGAGCAGGCACCAGTAATGTCTCCATTGTGAGACTTGTTTGTTACTGTCTTTGGCATGTTGAATACGCCACGGGTAGCTTGCCGGGCTCTCTGAGAGGGGCGGAGGAATCGAACCCGAATCAGCCGCATGCAAGACGAATGCCCTACCGCTGTGCTATCACTCCAGCCCAAATTTAACAGTAAAAATATTTCTTTTTAAAAAATTTTAAAATACAAGCATCTTAAACTTTAAACGATTGGACCCCTAGTTTTTGTTTTGTGAATCTAGAATTGAAATCTGAACTTTCTAACAATGTGCCATGTCTACAAAGGTATTACCAGTTCTGGATCCTTTTGGGCTGGGGGGGGGGGGAGGGCTCCCAGGAAGTGCTCAAGAGGAGACACCTGAGTCTCTCCAGGGGAGTATCAGCCAGCTGGGCCTATGGTTAAATGTAGGAACATGTGATGCTGCTTGGCCCTGCAGTGTCAGGGATTGCCCGGGCCATCTGGGCCACACTGAGGATCTCCCAGACCCCACCCAGCAATGTTTGGGGGCCAATGATGCTCAGGGACCATGTGGTGCTGGGGAACAAACTGGGACCAGCTACAACCTTCAGTCCTGCATTATCTCTCTAACCTCTGTTCATAAGTTTTACAATGAAGAGCTGCCTCAGAAAAATGACTGTGGAGTATCTTTGACATTATATAAAATAAACTGGAAAGCTACACCTGGTTCTATTAAGTTCTGCAAGTCTTAAAAGATGACCCTCAGGTTCCCTTTTTCCCACTTCTTTCTTAGTCGAGCTTCCCATGAAATTCTCCCTCCTGGCAGTCTCAGTTAGGATCCTGCCCCTGTCAGCTCACTACAATGCCCTTCAAACATATGTGCCAATGAGGACAGCTTGTAAGGCACCTAGAGAATTCATCTCTGCACATTCTTCGGAAATTGGCTCATCAGCTATTCTCTCAATATGATGCCAGCCACACAACTTAAACCAGAGGAGAAAAATTACATGGCAGACGCCACTAGTTGCACCCGCATCGTCCTACCTAGAAAAACCCTGACAGTTCAGGCAGCATTGCGACCAGTTCCAAAGCTGATTTATTATCAGTCTAGAAATTAAGCATCTCAGTCCTATTTGGGGCCAGTAATTGCCCAAAGATGGACATGTAAACTGGTTCTGAACAATGAGATGCGGGAAAGTCTTTTCTTGATAATGGGGGTGACCTCTCCTTGATAATAGACAAAAGGGTTGGAAACTGATCCATTTTCTGTCTATAGCCTACCCCAAACTGCTACCTCCTCATTTTGTATTCATCAGGACAATACTTTTGGAATTATGACATTCACCTTTCATTGATAAAGAAGTTATCATCAACATATGACTATAAACAAGATAGACTGGAGACCAGGGTCTTTAGTGATCTTCTTATGAACCACACACTAACATCCTGGGATCACGTACTTTAGGTGACTGACCAACAGATGTCTTTATGACTTAAACCCCTGCGGGTCCAGTTCTTGGCTACTTAGAAGTAAATGTATTCCTGGTACAAATCAGAAAGATAGTAAATATCTTATTATTTCACGTTCTTCAAGAAGCTCTCAATCATTCCTTATTTGACACTGCCAGTGATCCTGGGAAGAAAAGATGCTGTTACTATTATCCCTGATTTCAAAATATAGAGACTAAGGTTCAAAAATAATTATTCTTTTGCAAAGTCAGAAAAAGAACTAGTACCAAAAACTGCCTCAAGACTCTTTGCTTTACAACCAGTGCTGGCTTGGATGTGGGGGAAAAAAGGACGCTCTTTCACTGTTGGTGGGAATGTCGACTGCTCCAGCCTTTCTGGAAAACAATATGGACAGTCCTTCAAAAACTAGAAATTGAACTTCCATATGACCCCACAATACCACTTCTGGGAATATATCCTGAGAATGCAAAAAAGCACAGTAGAAATGACATTTGTACCTATATAATCATTGCAGCATTGTTCACAATAGCCAAAATCTGGAAACAACAAATGACTAAACAAATGACTGGTTAAAGAAACTTTGGTACATCTACACAATGGAATACTATGCAGCTGTTAGGAGAGATGAAGTCATGAAATTTGCTTTACAACCAGTGCTGGCTTGGATGTGGGGAAAAAGGGATAGACATGGAGAGTATCATGCTAAGTGAAATGAGTCAGAAAGAGGGACAGACATAGAAGGACTGCACTCATTTGTGGAGTATAGAATGATATCACATGAGGCTGACACCCAAAGACATTAGATACAAGGGCCAGGAGGATTTCCCATAGCTGGAAGACTGTTTCATGAGTGGAGGGGAGAAGGCAGATGGAATAAAGAAGGGATCACTAAAAAAATGATGACTGGTGGAACCTGTTGAGATAAGAGATGCATGCCGAAAGTAGATAATAGAACAAACATGATGACCTCTCAGTGTCTGTGTTGCAAGCTATAATGCCCAAAAGTAGAGAAAGAGTATGGGTAATATTGTCTGCCATGGAGGCAGGGGGAGGATGCGAAAGGGGGGGTATTCCCAGGATAACGGTAGTGGAGAATGTGCACTGGTGGAGGGATGGGTGTTTGATTATTGTGAGAATGTAACCCAAACATGAAAGCTTGTAACTATCTCACGGTGATTCAATAAATTAAAAAAAAATTTAAGACTCTTTGCTTTAGTTCAAGGGTTAGCAAACTTTGGTCCATGATGCCCAGAAAACTTAGAATTTTTGTTTGGTTTTTGGGGTTACACCCAGTGGTGCTCAGAGCTTAATCCTGGCTTTACATTCATGAATCACTGCTGCTGGTACTCAGGGGACCATATGTGGTGCCAGGAAAAGAACCCAGGTCAAACACATGCACGCAGGAACCTTACCTATTGTACTATCTGTCCAGCCACACTAAGAATATTTTTTGCATTTTACATGGCTAAAGAAACAGCCAAAGAATACCATTTTATGAGAAATGAAAATTAAGTGAAACTCACATTTTTAGTTTCCTGAAGTAAAGTTTTATTAGAATATAGACATACTTATTCAGTGACAAGTGGATCAGTTCAACAAAGACAGTGCTGAATCACTGTGGTGGACTATTGGATCCATAAAGTCTAAAGCTCTTTACAGAGAAAGTAGACTAACCTCCCTATTTGTCCTATATTGGCCCATCAGAAAAACTCACACTGCAAATGAAAACCAGATTAAGTAGTTAAGAAACCCTATTTTACACCCTACCATCATGAACTCACGTTGGGTTTGCTGTTTGTCTTCCTCCCCTCCCCCCAATTTCTGAATCTATCCTACTGACAGCTCCATAATCCCCAGACTGCCCAGATAGAAGCAGGGAAAGGTCTTAACTCACTGCTAATTAATCAGCCTGACTTCAATTCTCCCCTCAGTAAACACTGCCACACATCTGTTTGAAACAATGTTTGATGAAACAGTCTCTCAATCATAACGAAAAAAACTAATGACCCAAGCATGCCACCCTGTAGAAGTTTTTCTTCTCTGAAAGTGGCCAACACAGGAAAGTAAATGACTTGTGCTAAAATCTGGTGTAAAACATACTGTAGACTTCCTCTATAGGCAGACTATGGGCAAACCAAGATCCTGCCAACCTAAAATAGCTGATATCAAACAAACACCGTTGCATGCCTTCATTGTTTTCTCATCTTGATCTCTGTAGCATTACATTTAATAAACAATATATTTCACTGGATGGGAAAATACACATACACTTAATACATGTCTAATATGCTTTGAACATTAGTCAAACCTAGAATCCCATAAATCACAAAGAAGAATATTTGAAACCACTTAATTGTTCAAAGTGGGTCGAGGGTGGTGGGGGAAGTATGCATGTTTAGCACATAGATGCTAGGAGTCGGCAGTCTCCTAAAACTCATCTGAAAATAAATGTTTTTTTCTCATTTTTGTGGCTTTGGTTGAAACCACTTCATAGAAGCCTCCAAACATGCTTTTAAAGATACAAAGCCAGCTTTATTCTAACCAACATGGTTTATGCCACAGTTTACAAAGCTTTGCAATGTAATAAAGCAGAAGCAACGAGCTGGTCTGTAAAGACGCCTTTAAGAGTTTTACATTAAAATTATACTCACCACTATCATCATCAAATAGAGAAGTCTGTGGCCTTCACAATAAGAGGTTCTTTTCAGGGCTTCAGAACCCTGGCTCCCTGTCACGCAGAGAACTCGATGTTTTGAGTTTCCTGCTCCCTCTGCTGCCGGGTTCCATGGTAATTACCAGGCTCCTGGAGTGGGGCTGACATCTCATGTGATACAAGTACACAAGCAAAGAAGTAAACACAAACAGCTGCGTTCGTTCCAGCAGTGTTCAGACCTTACCCAGGCTCGGCAAAAGTTGCTGAATCAAAAAGGAACAGGCTCGGGGAGCAGCTCTCAGCAAGCAGAGAACTAAGTATACATCCAAGAGGTCCAACGAGCCCCAAGAACAGGGATTGTAAAATGTGCAGACTTTATTTTAGAGATTGCACACTGTCCTGCACTGTGATGACTGTGAACCTTTTCCTGACTGTGAGCCCCACCTCACCAAGCCCTTCTGTTGGTCACAGGTCCTACTGATTGGCCCCTTATTCTAATGCCCTATTTATGCGACTTTCATCTATGGCTCCCTTGGAATATTCTGGGGAATCTGATCTCTAGGGGCCATACAGCCCCCAGCTAAGAAACATTGCTCTAGAATAACTCATATGAATCTAGCCATTGTGAAGCCCTATAGGGGTGTTGGGGATCAAATGGGTACCAGGTCAGCTGTATGCCAGGCAACTGCCTTATGAGCTGCACTATCTCTCCAGTTCCTGACCTGCCCTTTTAAAACAATGAAGGCATGTTAAAAATTTGCTATTCCCTATCCTCATGTTGAGTATATGCTAGGGAATGGCTCTGGAAAGGAAATCAACAGCCTACTTTATCAAATTGTTTTGGGAAAAGTGGTATGATGAATTTTGTGAAGAATAGTTTGCAAATACCCTTTTTTTGTAATAAGAATTCTCTGCATTTCTAGAGCTAACATTTTCTCCAAAAACCCTAAGCACTTCACATATAGTCAGCCAGATCCTCTTAGAGTGTAAATTATGCCCCAGGAGTAAGCGAATTGCTTTCAGGGATGCATTAACTCTTTCAGGTCACTAGGGTTCCACTTAGAGCACTGCAGGAGAGCAATAATTTACCAAATAGTACCCCAGTGACCAGGAAGTACACGTGCAATATAAATTAGTCCCAGGGAGTAATTTATGAACTCAGAAATTTTGGTTTATTGTCTCATCTATTCACACAGAATCCCAGTGAGAGAGAAAGAGTAGGAACAAGAGTGGGGAGCAGGGAATAAATAAGGTGCCAGATGTTTCCCAAGCTCCCCCCGCCTGTCCAGGACAGAGCTGCAATCTAACTTGCTGCTTCTGGGCCTGACTTCTTCCTAGTTTGCGCTCACAAGCTTTGAGCTCTCCACTTGCAGGTACTGCTCACCAGGGTGGGGACTAGTCTCTGCCAGACTGCTAATTTAACGGGGACTAGTTAACACCCCAATTTCACACTATGTTCCCTACTTGCTTTTATGAAACTCATAAATGCTGATGATGACTTGTTGGCTAATTTGTTTGGCCACTAGGAAAGGGAGGAAGGCAGTGGAGGTCTAGGCAGGAGGCAGTAGTAGCAGAGAAGAGAGGCTGTCTTAACTGTGCTCTCACTAATGCTGGAAATGGCCAGTTCTATTTTAGGTCCAAGAAGAGTCATGATTGATGCCCAAATTATGCAGCTAATCTGTGGACAAGAGAGGCCCCCTTGAATATTTTGTTTTGGAGTTTCATATGTTGAGTACTTATCCCAGACTCGGCAGTCTTCCTTGACTGTCTCTTTACCGTCTGCTGTTGTTTCAATCCTAGGGAAGGATTCCAAAGACTCTGCATCAGGTACCAGGTGATCCACAAAAAGAGTCAGGAGACAGGTGTCAAGATTTCTTTCTTCCTTCACTCTGCCCCTTAATAGACGTCTGTGCCTTTGAGATGAGATCGTCTGTATCTGCTGTCCAAAAGCCAATCACAGAACTAAAATAGCTCTTCAGGAGAGAAAGAAAAAAACTTCTATTTAAGTGCACTGTTCTGCCTGGGAGCTCTGCTATGCTCTAAAAGGCAGCAGTCAACTTCTTTTCCAAGTTCTGTTCCCCATTCAGCCTGACATCACCCTCTGCCCCCAATAAAGATTCCCATTGATTTCTCTGTATTTTGACTCATTGCTTGTCTCAACAAAATATGTTCAATCCCAATTTGAAAAAAACATGACACAATGAGCTCCTTTCGCTGCCTTCATAAACATACAGACACAGACACACACAGACACAGACACACACAGACACAGACACACACACAGACACAGACACACACACACACACACACACCCCTCAGCAGAGTATTTGGATCTCACTCTTTCTGGGGTGGTAGGGGTATATCACTCAAAGAGTAAGATTAGGAGATTGGACTCAGTTTCTTTTCAGCTTTGGAATTTTATAATGATACTGGTACATAAGTTATACATAATATAACTGATACATAAGTTCAAAGTTACAATGCTAACCTAAGCTAGAGTAAGCTTTCTACTTCCAATTTTCTTCTTAATGAAATGGTCCACTGTTTGCCTCAATGACTGTGGGGGAGGGCAGCTAGGATAAAGAAGGACCACTATGACAAAGACAATTGGAAATGATTCTGGACAAGAACTGAGTGCTGAAAGTAGGTAAAGGAAGAAACATGATTATCTTTCAGTACCTTTATTGCAAACCATCATGCTCAAAAGAAAAGAGGGGAGAGAGAGAGAGAGAGAGAGAGGCAGAGACAGAGACAGAGAGACAGAGACAGAGAGAGAGTAGAAAATTGCCTGCCATAGAGAAAGGCTGGGAGCAAGGAGGGAGAAAGAACAAAAGGGGTATATTGGTGGTGGGAAATGTACACTGGTGAAGGGACGGGTGATGGAACATTGCCTCACTGAAACCCAATCATGAGCAATTTTCTAACTGTATTTCACAGTGATTTAATAAATAAATAAAAATATCTTGCCGCACAGCAGAGCCTGGCAAGCTACCCGTGGCATATTCGATATGCCAAAAACAGTAACAGTTAACAAAATTTATATTTATTTAAAATATAATTAATAAATTTTCTTCCTACTTTAAATTTGACCTAATGATTTTTTTATGTTTTTAATGGTTAGGTAGGAGGAAATAAAAGAATATATTTGACAATTTACTTAAATGATATCAAATTCAAATGTTAATAATTATAAATAAAGATTTATAGAAATACAGCGAGGCCTATTCATTGACATACTTTGGCTTTATTTTTTTTTAATTTATTTATTTTTAATTAGAGAATCACCGTGAGGGTACAGTTACAGATTTATACACTTTTGTGCTTATACTTCCCTCATACAAAGTTTGGGAACCCATCCCTTCACCAGTGCCCATTCTCCACCACCCGTAAACCCAGTGTCCCTCCCACCCTCCCCAATCCCATCTCCCCCCCACCCCACCCTGCCACTGTGGCAAGGCATTCCCTTCTGTTTTCTCACTCTAATTAGCTGTTGTGGTTTGCAATAAAGGTGTTGAGTGGCCGCTGTTTTGCTTTATTTTTGATTCACAAATAGAGTAGGGTTACAAAAGAGACTGTATATCCTACAAAGTCTAAAATATCTACTAATTTTACTGAAAATTCTTGTCCTTAAAAGAAAAAGGTTGCCAACCTCAACTGGAAGCCATGAAACTATACACATAGTAATATGGTCTGTTTTGATCCTGTCTCTGACTGAAGTACTCTTTCTGAAAAAGAGAAATCTTTAAAAATCATCTATAGCAGTGCTTCTCAACATTCTAACTATGGCTCCCTTCCCATCTTGTTGTATGTGTGTGTTTGTGTGTGTGTGTGTGTGTGCCTCCCGTGCAATCAGCTGGCCCTCAGTCTTGTGATGTAGGGTCCCCATTTATGCAGTTTTCACCTCTGTCCCTCTTTTAAGAACATACAATAGGCCATTTGGCCCCAGTGGTAAATACTGGTCTAAAGAACCCAAACTAAATGACTGATTAATATGATCCATATAAAGAAGGGATGGAACAACAGTACAGCAAGCAGGTAGGATGCTTGCCTTGCACATGGCCCACCTAGGTATGCTCCTCAACATCCATATGGTCCCCCAAGCCTTCCAGAAGTTATCTCTGAGTGCAGGGACAGGAGTAAGTCTTAAGCACTGCTGGTGTGATCCAAAGCCAGGTAGACAAACAAATAAACAAAGAATTTATTCCAAAAATAAATGTCTTCTTTGATTACTTCACAGATGTCATTATTGTTCATTTCTTCCCCTTTTCCTTCTTTTTTCTCTTTTCTCATTTTTGAAGTGGTCTGAAGGTCAGCAGATTTATCCTTTCTTTATGAGTATTGGAGATGAAAATGACTATTCAAGAGCCTAAAAGCATAAAACAAATCCCTGACCAATAAAGTGGTGACTTTGAAAAGGAAATTGCCCTGCTCCAGTGATGGATTCTCTTTCACCCCTGAAAGCCACATTGTGAGGGTTTGCAGGGACCCAGGTCCTGGCCCTTGTGAGCAAAACAGCTGCAAAATCCCACTGGGAGCTCATGGAGGATGCTCTGGGAATGACCAAAGACTGACCCACTGCCATGCAGCCTTCAGCACTGAGTCTCCACAGACATCTTCCCTCACCAGCCATAGCTTCCCTCCACGACACACATAAGTACACACACACACACACACACACACACACACACACACACACACCCTCCTTCCTCCTTTCTGCTTTTCTACCCAATCAACACTTAATGTGAGTTTCCAATATTGCAGGTGATATGCTATGCCTATAGCTCCATGACACCCTACCCTATATTTTACATTTATCATTTTCCCTATGTTTTCTTTCCCCCAGGATTGGAAGAAGCATGAGAATAACTTTTGGTGAGAAATCTCCAATCAGCTCTAGTGAGAACAATGATAATGGTGGAATGGGAAATTAGTAGGGGTTGGGGCCGTTTTTCCCCCAAACCGCTGGAACAATACCTGCTTCTCTCTTTCCGATTCTCAGGCAGAGTTTTCCAGATGAAAGGCAATGATATGGTGGGAGAGTATCAGGGTAAAAATGTTGCTGCAAATTGGTCTCTTCTGAGCTTTACTGAGGAGCAGTTCAAATCAACACTTGTCCTGAGAAAGAGGAAGATGGCGGCAAGGAACTGGAGCCTAATATCAGCATGAGAGGAATAAAGTAAGACATTAAGTGAAGATATAAAAGGCTTGCTTCCTGATTCATTCCAGAAGGAACCTTGAGATTGGAGAGCTTGTACATGGGTTAAGATGCTTGCCTTGCATGTGGCGAGCCCCAGTACTTCAGGCTACTGAGAACAGCACTAAGTCTCCCCAGCACCTCGCCCACCCCCCACTGAAAAAAGAAGAAAACTGTTTTAAGGTTTCTGTAAAGCTGAATTTAAGGAAGCCTTGTCAATATCAAACACTGTGTACTGGCGCGGGGGAGGGCGTATGTAGGGTGCTCCAGGAACCATGCAGTGCCAGGATGGAAGCTGGGCCTCTGACATACAGAATACATGCTTTCCTGCTTCAGATGCAGTACATTGAACTGCTGGGTTCTGTCACAGTGAGAGTTACCAATCTCCATCCTCAAACCTCTCAAACTAGGTTGACTTTTAATTTTGCTTTCAAAAAGAATCATAAATTGATCCTAACTATTGTAAAAATAAAGTTAACTGATATTTCAACTTTGACTGAGTACACTAGGAAACATTAAAAAAAAATCCTGGACCCAAGAAAATTCTTTAGATGCCCCAAGATAGATCTGGGTAACATCCTTGCCCCCAGATTTGACTGACATGGGATGATCAGGCATGAACACCTCACACACACCTCACTCACAGCATGCATCATTTCATGCTATGATTACTCGCATTCATGTACCCCCCTTTAGAGATGGAAAACTCTGAAGAACGAGGAATTGTACGCTTATTCATATTTGAACCTTAGCACAGACAGAGATTTTTTAAAGTCTTCTGGGGACACAAGGCTTGCAGAAAGAAGGTGGGGAGGTTTCAGGCTCTGGGCTATGTGACCCCAATACCCTGCACATGAGTCAGCTCACGTACCTAGTCCAGGTCTTTGGCACCTGTTCAGTAGCCCCTTAAAGAGGCCTGGTACAAAAGTACAGGCAAATGCTAGCACTTCATTCATGCCCAGTACAGCTACTTCGACCTTTTCATTAAAGGAGCATTTCAGTGTGGGATCAAGAGAGCTGAGCAGTTGGTAGCTGGAGCAGAAGCCAAAAGACACTGGGAGAAAAACAGTACGAGAGAGAAGAGCTAAATCACCTTGGCGGCTAAGCCTGCTAGTGGGGTGGCAGATGCCTGCTGCTTAGGGGGCAGCAAGATAACCCAGTCCCAGAGCCGTATCCTCAATGACCTTCCAGTTCCTGAACTCCAATCCAGTTTTCGTGAGGCCTGGCCGGGAGGCCCTTCCGGAAGGCTTTCCGAGCCACGTGGCTGAGTGGTGCAGATTCCGGTCATCCTTCTCTCCACAGTAAACTCTTATTACTTAGGGCAAACTCTGTGGGATCATTTCTGCACTAGCACAACACGGCCTCCCAAACCCAGTGAGCACCACATCCAGGGGCCAGCCCTTTGCCAGGCACTGAGCATCCAACACAACTTCTGTTATTAAAGAAATCAGTCAGAGAGAAAACACTGACCGGGGTGGTCTTTCAAATTCTTTGAGCAATGCTAAGCTAGGACGAATGGATGATGCTGGTCCATGCCTCCCGTCTCCACATCCATCTGCAGTCCCCAGAACCAGCAGGCGCATCCCAACTCCGAGAAGGTATGTTGAGACCACTTAATTTTTCACTCCACTTCATCTTAAACCACAGGAGTTTGACTGAGAATAATTTTTCTCCCACCCTAACTTCCCTGACAAACCTCCAAAGTAGCTGATCTCTGTCTTGGGAGAAGTTTAATAACAAGTGATCTCCCCGCCCTCTCCACTCCACACACAGAGTGCCCCACACCTTTCCCCTGTCTGCAGCATCAGCCCCTTGAAGAATACATACTACATACTCCCCAACAAGCCCATGAGTCATCAGAGGAGAGGAACATGGATGAAAACTGAGCCCGTGGATGCTTTCCCTGGCCCCAAGTTAATAAAAATGAAAGAGGGACCACCGTTGCCTCCCCAACCCCGCCACCACCTCCAAATGAAGTTTCTTGGCTCCCAGAGAGCAGGCTTCTGCTTCTTCCGCAAAGAGAGGCCTTATTCAGAACCCTGTCTTCAAGGCAGAGTTCCTGTTCTTGCCCTGGAAGAGAAAAACGTCTTTATGAGTATGTAAGGATTTGCCCTCCTCCTGTCCTCTACAAAAGAAGGCTCTGGCTGCTTGCAAAACCACCAATAAAAGGAATGCTGAAAGGTCTCACCTCTCCCTTAGGAAGAGCTGTGGAAGTGGGGGGGGAGGGCAGGATCCTCACCCATTGGCACCCCCACCCTTCCCACCCCGCCCAGGGAAGCGCCTGCTTCAGTTCCCCACCTGCATTTGGGAAAACCTGAATGGAAAAGCAGGTTTTGCCCAACCTCCCCTGACCTGTTCCCGTCGACGTGATCTTACGCCTTTGGAATTGAGGGTTTTGAATGTATGTGCCTACCCCGCGCCTGGTATTACGTTACAACCGCCTGAAAATGGAGCCTAGGACCAGGAGCCGGCCAACTTCAGAAGCCTTCTTCGTTGCCTGCCATCTAATACATGATATGCAAAGCCTCTGACTTCAGCCAGCAGATATTTGGAGACCGTGTTGGCCCTCGACTAAATGGGGACTAAACTAATGTGTGTTTAGGTCAGAAAGCGAATCAGAAAAGCCACCGGAGGGCACGTCACGGAGTGGGAGCCCTATAAATGCATCCCCATGCTCCGCGTCCGCTGGCAAACGCTCGGCTTCTCGCACTGGGCCGCTCGCTCCACATCTCTCTTCGTGGTGGTTCTAGAACTCAGGTCAGCAGCTCCTCTCCTCGCCGCCGCCTTTGGCCCTTGCAGAAAAGTCCGAGGGCTGGACCCCCGAGGAGGAGGAGGAGGAGGAGGAGGAGGAGGAGGAGGAGGAGAGCTCTTCGACGGGCGCGGAGCGCTCCACCCGCCGGCGCGGCCGCCCTGGAAGCGCGGGCGCCGCCGCGGTCAAGTTGGGATTGCCCCGTCCTCGCTGCGCCCGGCTCCGCGCATTCCTCTGGATCTCCCCCGCCAGGAGGAGGCGCGAACCCCGCGGCGGCTCCACGCGCCGAGCGCTCTCCCTGCTCCCCGGGGAGGGCCGCCTCGCGGCACCCACTCGGCCCCTGAACCCCCGCCTCGCGGGCTCCGGCGCCTCCCGGCGGCTCGCCTCTCCCTCCCCCATCGCCGCCGCCGCCGCCGCCTCCCGACCCCTCCCCTCCCGGGGCCCCGCGCCTCCCCTTCCCCCACCCCGGCCCCCCGGCCCGGGCTCTCAAGGACCAGCCTGCGCTCCTGGCGCCCTGATGTCTTCTCGGGACTCTTGGCGCTGGTTGACGTGGTGTCTCGTCCGGATTGCCAGGCAAGACCTCCTCTCCCGCGGCAGCAGCATCCGCCCGGCCCGTGTCGTCGTGCTCGCAGGCGCTGCGCCGGGAGAAGGCGCCGAGCGCGGCCGCCGCGGCTGAGCCGCCCGCCGCGCCCCGGGCCCGCGCAGCCCCGGCCGAGAGCGCCGCGCACGTCGCCGTGTCACCCTCCTCCCGAGGCAGCGGCGGCGCCTCCGACCTCGTCCCGCGGGAGCGCCGAGGGCCGGCGGGGGAGCTGTCGGCATCCCTCGCCCGGCTCGCGGCGGCGGCCGCGGGAGCCTTGGCCGCCGCCTCCTGCGCGCCTTCGCCGCCCGGAGCGACCCCTGGATTGCGAACACTTGCCCCTGACCTCCTGGGCGGGGCGCCGCGCTCCTGCCCTCGGCCCGGATGGGTCTCCTGGCTGGGATTCGGGGCTCCTGGAGTTAATGTCCAAGCGGGGGTCTGCAGAGACCGGATCCGAGGTACGTGGGGCGGCGAGTGGAGGGGGGGGGAAGCGCCGGGAGGAGCGGCGATGGGCGCTGCGGGCGCGGGAGACGGAGGGGCGCGGCTGCACCCCCGAGCGGGCAGTGATATTGGAAAGCGAAAAGCCTCAAAGGAGCGGGGGCGCCGGGCTGTCAAAGGACTGGGAGGGTTCAAACGCGAGAGAGGCAGGCTTTGCGGAGAGGCAGGTGGCCTTCCTTGTGGCCCGAAGATCTTCGGTGCCCCCCCCCCATGGCGAGGGAACCCGGAAATGTCCAAAAGGGATAGTTTTGCGCCCCGAAACCTCGGTGGGGAGCTCTTCTGTCAAGATTCGGGCGGTGCGGGGCTGGGATCAGCTCTGAACTCACCACGACAGGGAACTGTCCCCTCTGAAGGGCCAGCTACGCCGCAGCATAGCGGCGAGTGGAACTTACAAGTGAACTTCTCTGGGGCTGTTGCGAAGGAAGCGCGGGCCTGGGGCGGGCTTGCTGCAAAGGTGCCGAGAACCTAAAAATAAAAGGCTCCCCTCCTGCAGCGCCTTTTCAAAAGCCACGTTCCTGAGCCTGTGAGGGGGACCCATTAGCTTGCACTTCCCTAATGCCTGCAGCCACCTCACCCCCGGTGAGATTGGAAGAGGGGCTCTCGGAAGAGTCCGGGACGCGAAGTCTCCGCCTTGAACAGGCTCTTGAAAGTCCACCGAGTCTCCGCTAGGCCGCCCGAAGCTCTGTGTGCGCGTGTGTTTGTGTGTGCTTTTCTCTTTCTGTGCGTGCTCCCCAGTAACACACCACCACCACCACACACACACTACCTTGCACTGCCTAAGTGGAGAGTTAGCTGCGGGTTGGCTTCAAGCTGTACCCGGTGCAAACTACCCTCTGGGGCTCCGGAGAGGACTTTTGTGGGAGCCCCCTCAACCTCCTGCGACCCCCCGAGATTGGGCCTTGACTGACTCCTTTGGCCTCTTCCTCGGTCTTCTGAACATAGTATTGCAAGGACCAGCGGCTGCTTGAAATGCTCGTGCTTGCGCTCGCCCCCTCCCCAATGCCCAAGTCCGCCGCGCGGGTACCAGTCCCATCCTCGCGGTTTCCCACACCTGCGCTTTTGCTGGTGAGAACGGGGGAGTGGAAGGGGACGCGGTGTCGCCTTATCAAGAAGGGGCAGATGTCCGAGGAGCCCGCCGCGCCCCCAGCCCAAATACCCAAGAGAGTTTATGCACCTGGACTTGACAGTCCGGACCTTAGGGAACGTCGGGCACGCCCCTCCCAGGTTGCAGAAGGCTTCCCGCATCCTTCAACTTTGGTTCCCCCGGCCTAGAGGCCGATGATGATGGGGGTAATAAGCCCTTGGTCAGGCTAGGGCACGGCGAAGCAAAGAAATGCATCTTTCGACTCTGGCCCCTATGCCCCCAAGACACCTCCTGAGTTTCGATATCCTTCCACCAGCACCCTGCGCACCTCTCCCTTTTCTCTCCCTGAGACCTGGATCCTGAAGGCGAAGCCCAAACTTCCCCGCCTGCGTCTCAAGAAGACGCGGGGGCACTGGCGGCGGGAGCCCTCGCCCGCGCGCGTCGTGAGGCTGTCGCGGTGACAGGGGAGTCGGAAGGGAGGAGGGGGAGCCTGAACGCAGGTTGCCAAGAAACCAGATCAGGTGGGCTGGCAGGAGGAAAATTGGAGGAGAGAGAGAGGAAGGATCCCGAGAAGCAGAACCGCGGGGGAGAACCCCCAGAAGTTTTACGGGGAGCATCGGACTGAGAATGCTCGTTCTCGGGTTTTAGACTTGAAAGCGGCCAGGCAGCCTCCGGGCCGCGTGGGCGCGAGAGGACTCGGGCGGTTTCTGGTGCCCCCTGGTGCCGGGAACCCAGAAGCGCCCCGCCGCGAGCCGCTGCTTCTTGCTGGGGTTGCTTTGGGGAGCCCTCCGGGTGCCGGCGCGGTCAACGCGTCTCCTCTGCGCTGCTGTGCGCGTGGGTCCGGGGCGCACCGCCCGCCCAGCCTGCGAGATACAAGCACCAGAGCGGGGGACGCCTGGAGGCCCCGACGGGAAGGACAGCGGTGCTCGCACGTGGCAGCGCCGTTAGCCGTTCGGAGTGGGGCCAGAGACACGTCGGGCAGATGTGCTGTGAGAACAGGTTAAAGAGACAAGGGAGCCGCGGGGTGTGGCGGGGGAAGGGGGGAGGAAGGAGTTGAGAAAAAACGATCCCAGCAGACGGCTGAGCGACCCCAGGCATCCCCACCCCCACCCCAGCCCTGTGACCCTGCAATCCTGGGAGCCGGGCCCTTTCTCAGCGCCCCACATCTCGGGGGAGGTGGGAGAAGCGCCTTCCCCGCCGCGGTCGGCCACGGGAGCCTGCAGCCACCCCTGGCAAGGCGCGGCGTTTTCCAATTTCCCCTTGTGCCAGCTTCGCCACACTTAGAATTGAGGATCTCCACGTCCAATTCAAAAAGCCCTCCGTGGGCCAAGCAGGGGGGAAAGGCAAAAGCCTCTTAATGCGGAAGGGAAATCTGGTGCCACTGCCGCTTCCTGGCGGCGGACACCGCGATTTGGAACGGCACATTAAGCCCCGCCGCTCGGCTCCTCGGGGGCCGCCAGCCGTGTCGTTCGCACCCGGGAGCTGGCACCCTGCGCGCGGGGCCCGTGCGGGGAGTGCAGGGAGGCCGGGTGCCCGCCGCGGTCTCCGCGAACGCTCCTCCACGTACTCCGGCTCGTCTGTGCGCCCGAAGCCAGAGCCTTGGCTGTTTCGCGGGTTGCTGAGCCGCTGTGCGGGGCAGGGAGAACCCGTCGCTCCGGGTTGTTGGGACTGCCTGGTCCCTACAAATTCCCCAAGCCCGACAGCTGCAATTTGCAGTGAACCAACAGACGCCCGAAGGATGGAAAATACATTTGTCGCTGCAGCGGTGGGAGGTGGCAGACGAATTAAACGCTTCCTGGGGTGGCCTACTAAGGGATCCCTGGAAGAGAATTGGGAGGTTGGAGGGGAGGAGGGAGCAGTTGCTAGAAGGGGAAAGTGCGACAAAAGAAACTAAATGCTGGTGAAAATGGACCCAAAGTGTTTGCATTTACCTGGAAACTGTCTTACTCTGGCCCTGAAGTTCACTGCGATTTTTCCGAACAATCCGTTTCATTTGGGGGGAAAGAGTGGGCCGCGTACATGTCACTTGAAAATTCCCCTGGACGCTGAAAGTTGAGTTAGCTAAAGGACTGGGCAACACCATATCCTGGGGTGCCCAAGTCACCTCCCCATTTCCAAAATGGTTGGAATGACGTCCCGAGTTGACGGCGCCTTTATCTCTCCCGCCCCCTCACTGAGTAGAACCCAAACTCTCTCCCGCCCCAACCTCTTGCGCCCCAGCTGCTCTAAAATGTCTGGGCGTGGGGGTCGTTGAACAGGAGTGACTTTCAGGGGGCGGGGAGCTAGCTGGAGCGGGGCAGAGAGGGAAAATGCAGAAATTTAAGGCTAGAATTGTCACAGTGCTGCAAAGAGAAAATCAAGGGAAGTGGTGAAGAACTAATACTTTCGAGGCCAATGCGATCTGTACTTCCTAGTCGCGGTGGGAAGGCGTTTATTGAACGCTGGCTTTACGTTCTTCTCAATCCTTTCAGCAGTTATTTCCTGTTCCTAACCTAAAAAGCTAGAACTACTATTGTCAAACCGAGTTGAGGTTTCCCCAGAGTAACCCGGAGATTTTCCCATTCCGGCCATAAGATCTCTAAGGTCTTGCAACTTTGTTCCAATGACCAAATACCTAGATGAGAAGCGCTGAAGGAAGGGCCTAGCGGTGCAGGAGGGAGGAGGGAGGACCGCCATCGGGGCCCGCTGGGCCGGGTTAGGAGCGGCATCAGGGCCCCGGGAAGAGGCGGGGAGCAATTGATTTTATTCCTGAAATGAAAGGCGGTAGTTTGCTTGGTGTTGAGGGTTGCTTCCCGGCCCGTGGGAGACCCAGGCGGGAAGGGGCGGTCTCTTGGGGTGCACCGTTGCCCTCTCCCCACACACCCCACCAGCAAGGAGTGGGGGAGAAACTGCAGGACAGTCAGGAACCCCGGGATCTCTGTGTTGGGGTCGGTGAGGGCAGTGGATCTGCTAGGCATTGTGACCCTTGGGATGCGGTGGCATCCCGAGAGCCAGTACAGGGAGAAGCCGCCTCCCAAAGGGGAGCCCGGGGAAGAAGAAGACGAGGTCTCAGGAAGAAAGCCAGGGGCGCCCAGGCAAGCTCTGGGCCGCAGCCGTCGCAGAGAAGAGCAGGGACTTGTGGGGCGGGAAGGTTCGTGGGCGCCCGCGAGGATGCGCGTCCCTCTAACGCGCCTTCCCCGCTTCTCTCCACCGCCCGCCCAGGTGCCGCCGCCGGACGGGACTCTAAAATGAAGTTATGGGATGTCGTGGCTGTCTGCCTGGTGCTGCTCCACACCGCGTCCGCCTTCCCGCTGCCCGCCGGTAAGAAGCCTCCCGAGGCGCCCGCCGAAGACCGCTCCCTCGGCCGCCGCCGCGCGCCCTTCGCGCTGAGCAGTGACTGTAAGAA